>NW_026587759.1:162253-162524 GCF_907164565.1 Psammomys obesus
TCTATCTATCTATCTATCTATCTATCTATCTATCTATCTATCTATCTATCTATCTAATTTAACTTTACACCCATGTTATAGCCCTGTCTTCAGCAAATACTTCTGTCTATTCTGTCTCCCCTTTTGAGTGATATTTGTGCATCCTAACTTGGATTCTCTATGTTACTTATCATTGTGTCTGCGCTTTGTAGTATGCTTATCCTGAACTATATGGCTAGAATCCGATTACAAGTGAGTACATACCATGTGTGTCTTTATGGATATGGATTAC
>NW_026587759.1:162534-189418 GCF_907164565.1 Psammomys obesus
TTTTTTTTTCTAGTTCCATCCATTTGCCTGCAAATTTCATGATTTCTTTGTTTTTAATAGCTAAGTAGTATTCCATTGTGTAAATGTGCTACAGTTTCTTTATCCATTCTTCAGTTGAGGGACATCTAGGTTGTTTCCAGATTCTGGCTATTATGAGTAAAGTTGCTAAGAACATAGTTGATCAAGTGTCCTTGTTGTATAGTGAAGCGTCTTTTGGGTATATAGCCAGGAGAAGTATAGCTGGGTGTTGAGGTAAAGCTATTCCCAATTTTCTGAGAATGTGCCAGTTAATTTCCAAAGTGGTTGTACAAATTTACACTCTCACCAGAAATGGAAGAGTGTTCCCCTTCCTCCATACCATCATCAGCATTTGCGGTTGACTGAGATTTGGATGTTAGCCATTCTGACTGGTGTGAAATGGAATCTCAGAGTCATTTTGATTTGAGTTTCTCTGATGGCTAAAGAAGTTGAGAATTTCTTTGAGTGCTTCTTGGCAATTCAAGATTCCTCTGTTGGGAATTCTCTGTTGAGTTCTGTGCTCAATTTTTAAATTGGGTTGTTTTTTTTCTCTGTTTGTTTGTTTTTTGGTATTTAATTTTGGAGTTCATTATATATCTTGGGTATTAGCCCTTTGTTGGATGTAAGATTGGTCAAGATCTCTTCCCAATGTGTAGGCTGTCACTTCAGTTTATTGAATGTCTTTGCCTTACAAAAGCTTTTCAGTTTTAGGAGGTCTCATTTATTAATTGTTGATTGAAGAGCCTGAGCTGTTGGTGTTCTGTTCAGGAAGTTGTCTCCTATGCCAATGAGTTTGAGACTCTTCCCTACTTTCTCTTCTAACAGTTTAGTGTATCTGGTATCATATTTAGGTCTCTGATTCACTTGGATCTGGGTTTTGTGCAGGGAGATAAATATGGATCTACTTGTATTATTTTACATGTGGACATCCAGTTAGAACAGCACCATTTGTTGAAGATGCTTTCTTTTTTCCATTATATGGTTTTGGCTCCTTTGTCAAAACTCAAGTAACCATAGGTATGTGGGTTTATTTCCAAGTCTTCGGTTTGATTCCATTGATCAACCAGTCTATTTCTATGCCAGTAACATGCAGCTTTTATTACTATTGCTCTGTAGTATAGCTTGAAATCAGGGATGGAGATACCTCCAGAAGTTCTTTTATTGTAGAGGATTGTTTTAACTATTCCAGGTTTTTTTTTTTCCATATGAAAATTAGAATTGTTCTTTCAAGGTTTGTAAAGAAATGTGTTGGTATTTTGATGGGGATTGCACTGAATCTGTAGGTCACTTTTGGTAAAGTGGCCATTTTTACTATGCTAATCTTACCAATCTAGGAGCATGGGACATCTTTCCATCTTGTGATAACTTCTTCAAATTCTTTCTTCAGAGTTTGAATTTCTTGTCACACAGGTTTTTTGTTTGTTTGTTTGTTTGTTTTGTTTTTGTTTTTCACTTTCTTGGTTAGAGTTACACCAAGATTCTTTTTATTATTTGTGGCTATTCTGAAGGGTGTAGTTTCCCTAATTTCTTTCTCAGCCCATTTATCCTTTTGGTGTACAGGAGGGCTACAATTTTTTTTTTATTCTCATTAGTTACATTTTGTTAATTCTGTATCCCAGCTGTATCCCTCATTCCCTCCCCAATCCCACCCTCCCTCCCTCATCTCCTCCTTGCTCCCTTTCAAGTCCACTGTTAGGGGAGGACCTCCTCCCCTTTCATATGACTCCATTTTGTCAGGTATTTACAGGACTGGCTGCAAAGTCCTCCTCTGTGGCCTAACAGTACTGCTCCTCCCTTGGGAGGTGGGGAGGTCAAAGAGCCAGTCATTGAGTTCCTGTTAGAAATAGTCCTTGTTCCCCTTACTATGGGAAACCAATTGACTACTGACCTATCACGGGTCACATCAGAGCAGAGGTTCTAGGTTTTATCCTCTCATGGTCTTTGGTTGAGTGTCCATCTCAGAAAAGACCCTGTGCCCAAATATGTTCGGTCCTTGTGGAGCTCCTATCCTTTCCACATCAAACTGCCCTTCTTTCATATGATTCCCTGCACTCTGCCAAAGGTTTGGTTATAAGTCTTAGTATCTACTTTGGAACACTGCTAGGTAGAGTCTTTCAGATGCATTCTGAGGTAGACTTCTGTCATACATTCAATGCATATCCCATTTGTCTTTCTAAATGAGGATTGATCATCATACCCGTGTCCACTTTCTTGATTATCTTCTTTAGGTATATAGATTTCATTATGTTTATCATATCTTTTAGGTCTATATAAGCAAGTATATTCCATGTTTCTCTTTCTCCTTCTGGGATACTTCACTCAGAATGATCTTTTCTAGATCCCACCATTTGCCTGCAAATTTCATGATTTCCTATTTTTTGATTGCTGAGTAGTATTCCATTGTGTAAAAATACCACAATTTCTGTACCCATTCCTCCATTGATGGACATCTGGGTTGTTTCCAGGTTCTGGCTATTACAAATAAAGCTGCTACAAACATGGTTGAGCAAATGTCCTTATTGAGTACTTGAGCAAATTTTGGGTATATGCCTAGGAGTGGTATAGCTGGGTCTTGAGGAAGCACTATTCCTAATTGTCTGAGAAAGCGCCAGATTGACTTCCAAAGTGGTTGTACCAGTTTACATTCCCACCAGCAATGGAGGAGGGTTCCCCTTTCTCCACAACCTCTCCAGCATGTGTTGTCACTTGAGTTTTTCATCTTGGCCATTCTGATGGGTGTAAGGTGAAATCTCAGGGTTGTTTTGATTTGCATTTCCCTAATGGCTAATGAGGTTGAGCATTTCTTTAAGTGTTTCTCTGCCATTTGATATTCCTCTGTCAATATTTCTCTGTTTAGCTCTATTCCCCATTTTTTAATTGGATTACTTGGATTGTTGCTTTTCAGCTTCTTTAGTTCTTTATATATACTGGATATTAGCCCTCTGTCAGATAAAGGGTTGGTGAAGATTCTTTCCCAATCTGTAGGCTGTCGTTTTGTTTTGATGACAGTGTCCTTTGCTTTACAGAAGCTTTTCAGTTTCATGAGGTCCCACTTATTGATTGTTGTTCTTAAAGCCTGTGCTGTTGGACTACTGTTCAGGAAGTTGTCTCCTGTGCCAATGAGTTCTAGGCTGTTTCCCACTTTTTCTTCTAACAGATTTAGCGTATCTGGTTTTATGTTGAGGTCTTTGATCCACTTAGACTTTAGTTTTGTGCAGGGTGATAAATGTGGATCTATTTTCATTTTCTGCATGTAGACATCCAATTAGACCAGCACCATCTGTTGAAGGTGCTATCTTTTTTCCATTGAATAGTTTTGGCTGCTTTGTCAAAAATGGAGTATTCATAGGTACATGGGTTTATTTCTGGGTCTCCTATTCGGTTCCATTGATCCTCCTTTCTATTTCTATGCCAATACCATGCAGTTTTTATTACTATTGCTCTGTAGTACAGATTGAGATTAGGGATGGAGATACCTCCAGATGATCTGTTGTTGTACAGGGTTGTTTTGGAGATACTGGGTTTTTTGTTTCTCCATATGAAGCTGAGAATCTTTTTTTCAAGGTCTGAAAAGAATTGAGTTGGTATTTTGATGGAAATTGTGTTGAATCTGTAGATTGCTTTTGGCAGGATGGCCATTTTCACAATGTTAATCCTACCAATCCATGAGCACGGGAGATCTTTCCATCTTCTGAGATCTTCTTCAATTTCATTCTTCAGAGACTTGAAGTTATTCTCAAACAGGTCTTTCACTTGTTTGGTTAATGTCACCCCAAGGTACTTTATGTTATTAGTGGCTATTGTGAAGGGTGTTGTTTCGCTAATTTCTTTTTTTTAAATTTTTTATTAATTACACTTTATTCCTTTTGTATAGTGCATGCCACTCCCCAAGTCCACTGATAGGGGAGGTTCTCCTCTCCTTTCTGATCTTAGTCTATCAGTTCTCATCAAAAGTGGCTGCATTGTCCTCTACCATGGCCTGGTAAGGCTGCTCCCCCCTCAGGGGGAGGTGATCAAAGAGCAGGCCAATCAGATTATG
The DNA here is from genome assembly GCF_907164565.1 of Psammomys obesus. Lineage (NCBI taxonomy): Eukaryota > Metazoa > Chordata > Mammalia > Rodentia > Muridae > Psammomys > Psammomys obesus. The sequence continues at coordinate 166,592 of NW_026587759.1, forward strand.
TCAGAGGCAGTCCCTCTTCCCATTACTATGTAACCCACTTGGACACTGAACTGCCATGGGCTACATCTGTGCAGGGGTTCTAGGTTATCTCCACGAATAGTCCTTGGTTGGAGAAGTCTCTGGGAAGTTCCCTGTGTTCAAATTATCTTGTTCTGTTGCTCTGCTTGTGGAGTTCCCGTCCCCTCCAGCTCTTACTATTTCCCACTTCTTACATAAAATTCCATTCACTCTGCCCATCAGTTGTCCATCAGGCTTAGCATCTGCTTTGACAGTCTATACTGCAGAGGCTTTCAGAGGCCCTCTGTGGCAGGTTCCAAGATTGTTTCCTGTTTTCTTTTTCTTCTGATGTCCATCCTCTTTGCCTTTCAGGATGGGGATTGAACATTTTAGTTAGGGTCCTCTCTTTTGCTTAGTTTGTTTAGATGTACAGATTTTAGTGGGTTTATTCTATGTTGTATGTTTATATGAGTGAGTATATACCATGCATATCTTTTTGCTTCTGGGACAACTCACTCAGGATGATCCTTTCCAGGTCCCACCATTTACCTGCAAATTTCATGATTTCCTTATTTTTCATTGCTGAGTAATACTCCATTGTATAGATGTACCACAGTTTCTGCATCCATTCTTCAGTTGAGGGGCATCTGGGTTGTTTCCACGTTCTGGCTATTACAAATAAAGCTGCTACAAACATGGTTGAGCAAATGTCCTTTTTGTGTACTTGAGCCTCTTTTGGGTATATGCCTAGGAGTGGTATGGCTGGATCTTGAGGAAGCGCTATTCCTAGTTGTCTGAGAAAGCACCAGATTGATTTCCAGAGTGGTTGTACCAGTTTACATTCCCACCAGCAGTGGAGAAGGGTTCCCCTTTCTCCACAACCTCTCCAGCATGTGTTGTCACTTGAGTTTTTCATCTTGGCCATTCTGATGGGTATAAGGTGAAATCTCAGGGTTGTTTTGATTTGCATTTCCCTAATGGCTAATGAGGTTGAGCATTTCTTTAAGTGCTTCTCTGCCATTCTATATTCCTCTACAGAGAATTCTCTGTTTAGCTCTGTTCCCCATTTTTTAAGTGGATTACTTGGTTTGTTGCTTTTCAGCTTGTTTACTTCTTTATATATATTGGATATGAGTCCTCTGTCAGATAAAGGGTTGGTGATGATTCTTTCCCAATCTGTAGACTGTCGTTTTGTTTTGATGACGGTGTCCTTTGCTTTACAGAAGCTTTTCAATTTCATGAGGTCCCATTTATTGATTGTTGCTCTTAGAGCCTGTGCTGTTGGTGTTCTGTTCAGGAAGTTTTCTCCTGTACCAATGAGTTCTAGGGTATTCTCCACTTTTTTTTCTAGCCGATTTAATGTGTCTGGTTTTATGTTGAGGTCTTTGATCCACTTGGACTTCAGTTTTGTGCAGGGTGATAAGTATGGATCTATTTTCATTTTTCTACATGTAGACATCCAGTTGGACCAGCACCATTTGTTGAAGATGCTATCTTTTTTCCATTCTATGGTTTTGGCATCTTTGTCAAAAATCAGGTGTCCGTAAGTGTGTGGGTTTATTTCTAGGTCTTCTGTTCGATTCCATTGATCCACCATTCTGTTTCTATGCCAGTACCATGCAGTTTCTTTCTCAGCCCTTTTTGTCTTTTGTGTAAAGGAGGGCTTCTGATTTTTTTTTTTGAGTTGATTTTGTATCCTGCCACTTTGCTGGAGGTGTTTATCAGCTGAAGGAGTTCTCTGGTTGAATTTTTGGGGTCACTCATGTATACTATCATATCATCTGCAAATAGTGACACTTTGACCTCTTCCTTTCCAATTTGTATCCCCTTGATCTTCTTTACTTGTCTTATTGCTCTGGCTAGGACTTCAAGTACTATGTTGAAGAGATATGGAGAGAGTGGGCAGCCTTGTCTTGTCCCTGATTTCAGTGGGATTGATTTAAGTTTCTCTCCATTGAGCTTGATGTTGGCTGTTGGCTTGCTGTATATTGCCTTTACTGTGTTTAGGTATGTGCCTTGTATCCCTGATCTCTCCAATACTTTAAACATGAATGGGTGTTGGACTTTGTCAAATGGTTTTTCGGCGTCCAAGGTGATGATCATGTGGTTTTTCTCCTTCAGTTTGTTTATGTGGTGGATTACATTGATGGATGTCCACTACAATTTTTTTAAATTAATCTTGTATCCAGCCACTTTGCTAAAGCTGTTATTCAGCCGTAGGAGTTCTCTTGTGGAATATTTGGGGTGGCTTACATACAATATCATATCATCTGCAAATAGCGATACTTTGACTTCTTCCTTTCCAATTTCTATCCCCTTGATCTCCTTTAATTCTCTTATTGTTCTAGATAGAACTTCAAGTAGTATATTGAAGAAATTTGGAGAGAGTGGGTAGCCTCATCTTGTCCTTGATTTTAGCAGAATTGCTTTGAGTTTCTCTCCATGTAACTTGATGTTGGCAATGAGTTTGCTGGATCGTGGTAGATGATGTGTTCTTGGATTCAGTTGGCAAGTAATTTATTGAGTACTTTTGCATCAATGTTCATGAGTGAGATTGGTCTGAAACTATCTTTCTTCGTTGAGTCTTTGTGTGATGTAGGTGACTGTGATTTCAAAGAATGAGTTTGGTAATGTTCCTTCATTTTCTATTTTGTGGTGTAGTTTGAGGGGTATTGCTATTAGCTCTTCTTTAAATGTCTGGAAAAATTCTGCACTAAATCCATCTGGATCTGCACGATTTTTTTGTTTTTTATCTATCTATCTATCTATCATCTATCTATCTATCTATCTATCTATCTATCTATCTATCTATTTATCTTCTATCTATCTATTTATTTATTTTGGTTGAGAGACTTTTGATGACTCCTTCCATTTCTTTGGGGTAATAGGACTTTTTAAACTGTTTACCTGGTCTTGATTTAGCTTTGGCATGTTAAACCTATAAGAGAAATTGTACATTTCCTTTAGATTTTCCTATTTTGTGGAATAAATGCTTTTAAAGTAAGACCTAATGATTCTTTGGATTTCCTCATTGCCTGTTTTCATTTCTGATTTTGTTAATTTGAATATTTTCCCTCTGCCTTTTAGATGTTTTTTTTCTAAAGGTTTGTCTATCTTGTGTTTTCTCAAAGAATCAGCTCTTGGTTTTATTGGGTTTTTATATCGTTCTCTTTATTTTTTCCAATTTATTGATTTCAGCCCTGAGTTTGATTATGTCCTGTTTTCTACTCCTCTTTGGCATGTTTCTTCCTTCAGTTCTACAGCTTTCCAGTGTGCTGATAAGTTACTAGTATGGGATCTCTCCAATTTCATTATGTAGGTGCTTAAGGCTATGAACTTTCTTCTTAGCTCTGCTTTCATTGTGTCCTGTAAGTTTGGGTATGTTGTGCCTTCATTTTCATTGAATGCTAGAAGTATTTAATTTATGTTTGTTTTTTTTAATTTTTTATATTAATCACAGGCTATTCACTTTGTACCCCAGCCGTAGCCCCCTCCTTCATTTCCTCCCAATCCCACCCTCCCTCCCTCATCTCCTCCCTGTCCCTTTCCAAGTCCACTGATAGGGGAGGACCTCCTCCCCTTTCATCTGACCCTAGCTTATCAAGTCTCTTCAGGACTGGCTGCAATTGTCCTCTTCTGTAGCCTAACAAAGCTGCTCCTCCCTTGGCGGGGGGGGGGGGGGGGACAGGAGTCAAAGAGCTTGCCATTGAGCTCATGTCAGAAATAGTCCCTGCTCCCCTTACTAGAGAACCCACTTGGATACTGAGCTACCATGGGCTATATCCGGGCAGGGGTTCTAGGTTATATTCATACATGGTTATTGGCTGGAGAAACAGTCTCATGAAAGACTCCTGTGCCCTGATACATTTGGTCCTTGTGGAGCTCCTGTCCTCTCCAGGTCTTACTAACTTCCCCTTCTTTCATATGATTCCCTGCACTCTGCCAAAGGTTTGGTTATGAGTCTTAATATCTGCTTTGATACACTGCTAGGTAGAGTCTTTCAGAGGCCCTCTGTGGTAGGCTCCTGTCCTGTTACTTTTTTTCTCCTACCTCCAATGTCCATCCCATTTGTCTTTCTAAGTGAGGATTGATTGATCATCTTACCCCAGGTCCTCTTTCTTGATTGTCTTCTTTAGGTGTAAAGATTTCAGAACATTTATCCTATCTGATAGGTCTATATAAGTGAGTATATACCATGTGTGTCTTTCTGCTTTTGGGATACCTCACTCAGGATGATCTTTTCTAGGTCCCACCATTTGCCTGCAAATTTCATGATTTCCTCATTTTTAATTGCTGAGTAGTATTCCAGTGTGTAAAAGTACCACAATTTCTCCTTGACCCAGTGGTTGTTGAGTAGGGAGTTGTTCAGTTTCCATGAGTTTGTAGGTTTTCTGCTGTTTCTGTTGTTGTTGAGTTCCAGGTTTAATTCACGATGGTCTGATAAGATGCAGGGGTTTATTTTAACCTTCTCATATTTGTTGAGGCTTTTTTTTTTTTTTTTTTTGTAACTTAGTTTATGGTCAATTTTGGTGAAGGTGCCATGAGGTGCTGAGAAAAAGGTATATTCTCTTGTGTTTGGGTAAAATGTCTTTAGATATCTGTAAGGTCCATTTGATTAAAAATGTCTGTTAGTTTCTTTATTTCCCTATTTAGTTTCCGTCTTGATAATCTATCCACTGGAGAGAGTGGGGTGTTGAATTCTCCCAGTATTAATGTGTGGTATTCAATGTGTGATTTAAGCTTTACTAATGTTTCCTTTACGAATGTGGATACCTTTGAGTTTGGGGAATAGATGTTCAGAATTGAGATGTTGTCTATGTGGATTTTTCATTTGATGAGTATGAAATGTCCTTTCCCATCTTTTTTTAATTAATTTTGGTTGAATGGCTATTCCAGCTTGCTTCTTACATCCATTTGCTTAGAAAATCTTTTTCCAGCCCTTTATTCTGAGATAATCTCTATCTTTATTGTTGAGGTGTGTTTCTTATATAAAGCAGAAATACAGTTCTTATTTTAATATCCATTCTGTTAACCTGTGTCTTTTTATTGAGGAGATATTAATACCAGTTGTTGTTACCTTCTGTTATTTTGATGTTGGTGCTGTAGTGTGTGTGTGTGCGTGTGTGTGTGTGTCCCTTCTTTTGGTTTTGTTGATGTGTGGTTACTTATTACCTGTTTTTCTGAGTATAGATGGCCTCCTTGGTTGGAGTTTTCCTTTTAGTATCTTCTGTAGGGCTGGATTTGTGGATAGGTACAATTAAGATTTGTTTTTGTTGTGGAATATCTTGTTTTCTCCCTCTATGGTGACTAAAAGTTTTGCTGGGTATAGTAGTCGGGGCTGACATGTGTGGTCTCTTAGTGTCAATGCCCTTCTGGGGAGTTTGTGATGAGAAGTCAGGTGTAATTCTGATAGGTTTACCTTTATATGTGACTTGGCCTTTTTTTTTTTTCCTTCCATCTTTTAATATTCTCTCTTTGTTCTATACATCTAGTGTTTTTATTATTATATGGCAGGGTGATTTTCTTTTCTGGTACAATCTATTTGTTGTTCTGTAAGCTTCTTGTATGTTTATAGGCATCACTTTCTTTAGGTTTGGAAAGTTTTCTTCTATGATTTTGTTGAAAATATTTTCTGGGCCTTGGAGCTGGGAGTCTCTTTTCCTTCTTTTATTTATATTACTTTTATGTTTTGTCTTTTCATAGTGCCCTATACTACTTGGATGTTCTGTGTCAGGAGACTTTTATATTTAACATTTTCTTTGACTATGTATCAATTTCTTCAATCACATCTTTTACCCCTGAGATTCTCTGTTCCATCTCTTGTATTCTGTTATTGATGCTGTGTCTATAGTTCCTATCCTCATCCCTAGGTTTTCCCTCCCCAGGAGTGCTTCAGATTTTGTTTTCTTTATTGCTTCTAGTTCCATTTTTAGGTCTTGAACAGTTTTATCCATTTCCTTTTCCAGGTTTATTATAATTTACTGTATCTCTTTAATTTTTTACGGGATTTGTTAAATTCTTTCACTTGTTTGATTCTATTTTTCTGTTCCAGTTTGAGGGATTTATTATCCTCTTTTAAGGCCTCTATCATTTTTCATAATCTCAGCTTTAAAATTTGTTTTTTTGTGTGTGTGTGTGCTTTGGATGTGATATCTCCACAGTTTGCTGTGGAAGGTTTCCAGCTTTTGCTTGTGTTTACTGGCCTCTAGCCATGTGGTTGACTCGTGTTAGACAGCATAGTGGTTCCTCTGCTGGATTCACGTCTGTGTCCCCAGTGGGCCTGAGAGATGGGGAACAGGCAGAAGGATCTCCAAGCCACAAGCTGCTCCAAAGGCCAAAGTCCTCATTGGGATGGGGGACAATGAGACTTAGGTCCTGCATCCAGCTCACTTCTTCTGGGCTCTCTTCTGTGATCCAGGTGGGCCAGGCAGAAAGGTCTACACATCTAAAGCTGTTCCAATGCCACACAGGCCTCCTCGGGATGGAGGAAAATGGGACTTGGGTCAGGTATCCAGCTCACACGGCTCGGTGTCTATGACTTACATGGACCAGGCAGATGGGGAGGAGGCAAAAAGAACTCCAAGTCCAAAGCTGATCAGGTACTACACAGGCCTCCCCAGGGTGGGGGACAATAGGGCTTGAGTCCTGCGCCCAGCTCACCTAGGCTGGGCTTGGTGTCTGTGACTCAGGTGATGTTATAGCCCTTTCAATAAGATGTCAAAAGAAATAAGCAAGTGTCTATGTGGCAGTTTGAATGATAAATGTCTTCCTTAGGCTACAGTACTTGCACACTTGGTCACAAGTTGGTGGTTCTCTTTTGAGAGGTTCTGACAGTGCAGCCTTGCTGGAGGAAGTATGTCACTAATGGCAGACACTGAAAATTTAAAGTGTCACACCATGTCCTGTTCACTCCTTCTGCTGGGTACTTGATGTTGAAGATGTGATCTCTCAGCTTCTTGTTCCTGCTGCCATGCTTGCTGCTTGCTACTATGTTTCTCCACCATAATGAACTCTTATCCCTCTGTAACTGTAAACCCAAATAAATTTTTCCTTCTTTTAGTTACCTTAGTCACCATATCTGATCACAGCAACAGAAACTTATCTAATACAATCTATAGTTTTTCTTCTAAAACCTAAGAATTAAGAATGGGAGAAAGATTAGAGAAGAATTAAACCCTATAAAATATAGTATTCAAAAATTAGAAAGTGACTCAGGAGCCCAGGGGAGACTGATGCACCAACAGAGGATCATGCATGGAGAGGAGCTAGACCCCCTGCTCAGATGTGGCTGATTGGCAGATCAGTCTCTATGTGGATCTCTTAGTGAGGGGAGAAGGGGCGGCCTTTATCTCTGATCACTCGCTCCTGATGATGCAGCTTTCTCAATCAGGATATATAAGTACTGCAAGCTGTTTTAATAGTCTTTGAATAAGCATGGAGATGAAACAAGATTTGTCCCATCTTCAGTCTCTAGTTGATTACAACCTTATTGCCCACAGTGCTTCATCTGACAGTGCTGTCTGTATCCAACTTTGCCATCTTTCTTCCCTCTTCATCTTTCTGTGGGTTTTGCTTTCAGAAAATCAACCAGGTTCTCACAATAAGGACAAAAAGGGCATTTTATAAAGGCCAAGGAAAGATTTCCAAGTTTGCCTTTAAACACTAAAACAAAAGAGATATGGTCAAAATACCCCCACTCTCCACCTATGCTATGTCCCTGTGTTTCTAAAGGTATCAGGTTTACTGAACATATACCATCAGAAAGATGGGCTACTAGCTTCTTATGTGGGGAAAAAAATGAAAAAGGCCTCCTCGGGTCACATAACTGTTCTAGAAAAAAGCTAGGTATTATTTCTCACACACCAGTATACTGAACAACCAATACTTTCAGCTAACAGTAATTCTGTAATCTACAAATGACTTCAGTAAATATCACTGTGTACATGGAATTGCTAATGAATTAGGTCATATTTTAAAGTCATAATTTAGATGAAAGTTAAATGCAGGCCCCAATTACATAAAAGTTAAAACATGCTTGGAAAATTTCTCCAGTAACCAAACAACAAATAAGGAAGACCAAGCAACCACAGCGAGCAGGTTTCCCAGGAGTTGACAAGTGTCCAGCCCAGGGTGCAGTGCTTCATACATTCTTTTATTTTCAGCTTTGCGACAGCTGTTACAACAGAGATCATATTAACATTCTGATGAGCTCAGTTATACTAAGGAAATACATGGCTAAGTGGAAATCCAAATTTTGGACCTGTTTGACCAGAGACACAGTATCTTTTCATTGAGCATCAGTGTTGTAGGGTCCCTAAATCAGCAATAAAGGAAAAAGCAGTGCAGCTCTTAAACATCAAAGTGCCCCAGTATTTCAGATTCATAGTCTTTCAATGTTCTTTGCTTTTTCTTACTGGTTGAAAGAAGACACATCTAAAGATAAACTCAAGATTGTAAAATTAGGTGGTACTGGTCCAAGCCTAATTTTACAAGCTCTATTTATTTATTTATTTATTTATTTATTTATTTATTTATTTATTTATTTATTTATTTATTTATTTTTACTAACTCTTGGATTAAGTTCCTTAAGGATTTGGACACACTTAAATAACAACCATTCATCAGTCAAATGGCATGAATTAAAAAATTAACAGACTTTATGGGACAATCATCAGTTTTTAAGAAATGGTGTTTAAATAAAATACTATGTAGAGAATTCTGAAATAGTATAAAATTTCAGATAATCTTGGATCACAGCACACAATAGGCAATAGAATTTCAATAGGATCAACAGAAAAATTGTATGTAGTCAAAGCTACTGGCTAAAATGATCATATTCTGATTTGAAAGGTGATGCTTCAGTTCTTTCTTTACAAATTGCAAAGCTCAGAAGTATTAATATTGCAAGAAAAGACTCAGAATTTATGGACCATTGTCACTGTCAGGGGCCATTCAGAAAACCGAGGTCAATGCTACCTCCACCTTACTCCTTTTGGGATCCTACCAAGATTACCTAGCCTCTCAGAGCCATTGTTTCCTAAGCAATAAAGAAATAAATAATTAAAGGTTATGAGGGGGTTCCATAAGATATTTATGGAACACACAACACACACAGCAGAGACATTGCTGTGATGAATGATTATGAGAGAGATTTGTATCATTTTCTGAAGAATCAGGAAAACAATTGTTCACTTGCAGTATATATAAAAGCCCAAGACTATCTACAGATATTATTTACTATAATATCTATTGAACACATTACATAGCAGCAATAATTAGACCATAAATGGTTTCACTAGATTTTAAATCTTTCAAACCACTGTTAAGTAGCTACCTCTAGGACTGGAGCGATGGCTCAGTGGGTAAGAGCACTTACTGCTCTTGAAGAGGTGCTGGGTAAGGTGCCCACTCACGTTAGCTCACAACTGCGTGGAACTCCAGTTCCAGGTGGTCTAACACTCATTGCCTCCTTTTGTGCATATGTGTGCTGCATAAAAGCTCACACAGGAGCTAATGCATGTAAATAAAAATATCAAAGAAAAAAAAAACTATATCCTCTCTTCCAACACAGAAATAATATGATATCCAATAATTGTTTATGACTTAGGCCCTTCCAATTAGGTATCAAAACCAACAAGCAAGTGCTATGTGGTCATATGAATGATAAATGCCTCCAGTGGGCTCCAGGACTTGAACACTAGCTCACAAATTAGTGGTACTGTTTGGTGCAGCCTTGACAGAGAAGGTATGCCACTGATGGCTGGGGTCCTGAGGGTGTGTGCTTGCTACCTTCCCTCTGTGTACTACCCACTGATGTCTTCCTTGTAAAGCAATGAGGATCAAAGACTTCCTTGGATTCAGGAATAACTGACCTTGGTGGCTGTGGTGGCTCCACCAGCATGGGCTCTGGAAGGCTGGCTACTGCCCGCACTTGCTGCTTTTTTCTTGAAAAAAGAAAACACTCATTTCAGTGGGATAGACTACCACACTGTGTGAATTATCATACTACTACTTTATCAAACCACAGTTGTATTAACACACAAAACACACAGCTTATCACACCATTACAAATACTTTATCAAACCACAGTTGTATTAACACACTAAACACACAGCTTATCACACCATTACAAATACTTCATCAAACCACAGTTGGGATAATACACTAAACACACACACACACACACGAAGTAAACAAACAATTGTAATTTTCACATTGCTACCTGAAGAGTAGTACATAAGTAATGAAAAGCAAGTTCCATAAAAGTTGTCTCATGAGCAATCATCGCGTTGAACCATGAAGCCCTGCGCAGTGGCTCCCTCCTTTCTTATGGTCTGACAGAACATATGCAACAAGTCACACAACTTCTATAGAGGATGGTTTAGCAATAGATCTCAATGTTCTAATTATACTCAGAAAATGTCTTCTTAGACAAATAAAGGCAAGAACCTTTTGATTCAAAGATGAACTACTGTAACAGCAAAAAATTTAATCTTCTAAGAAAAAAAATCTATGAAAACAGTATTGGAGTGAGTGAAGTGTTTTAAGGGCCATATGCAATAATTTTAAATCTTCACATCAGCTGGTAAATCTGCTACCACACTTATCTCCATTTTAGAGCTGAAGAGGCTGAGGTACAGAGGAATAATAACTTATCTATGGCGCTAGCCAGAAAGTGCAGACTCTATCTTCTTGACACTCCCATGATACAGAGTTATATTATGACATACGACCAGGATAAAATATCATGTTATTACAACTATGTCACAAAAAAAAAAAACATTAAATAAAAATACATTCTTTATATTTCACACAGAGAAAAGCCAGATTATAAAAACAGTATTTATATATGTTCATAATTGCTGACCTCAATATGAGGATATATTCTAAGGCCAATACCTACAACCTTAGGCTAAACAAGCATTCTGTCAACAGAGCTATACTCTCAGTTTAAAGGATTTGAAAAGAATATTTGTTTGACTTTTTATGTTTGACTTTTTATATTTTTACAAGACTATTTTATCTGTGAAAAGGAAAATAAAGGATGTAAAAAGGAAAAAATAAAATGCACAGTTGTCTTAGAATGACCTTCATGTCTGGTATCTTTTGGATATATGTGTTCCAAAGAAGCAACACATACATTCTATACTTCATAATATAAAATGGTGGCTTGTACAAGCCCACAAAATGTGACAATATTGAATATGCATGGGCTGCTAAGACACTGATTCAAAGACATAAAATACAACATTCCACATATGTGGGCAGTAAACATTTTACTGGTATAATGGAATGATTTGGTTTTGTTTCATTTTTAACACTTATAAGAAGTAGCCAAACTTATGCTATTTAACATTTTGAAAATGTTCACTATAGGAGTTTAAACTGAAATATTCTTTGTCTTTGTGGCAAACACTGTCACAGCAAACAGAAAATTCAACATTTATGTCTGTGTCTTCACAAGATGATTTCTAGGTGTCCACTAGTTAACCACTCTCAGACTACTTAGGAAGATAACTATGGTGGACTCATCTTTAGAATGTGTCGTCTAAGCTAGGCATGGCAGTGCATGCCTTTAATTCCAGCATTCAGGGAGGCAGAGTCAGGTGGATCTCTCTTAAGTTTGATGCCAGCCTGGTCTACAAAATGAGTCCAGGACAGTCAAGGCTACATAGAGAAACCCTGTCTTGAAAAGAAAAAAGAAAATATCATCTAGGAACCATGGAACAATAGAAAAGAGTTGCAGGCCCCTCGCATTATTTACAGAATGAATATATAATCCCCCAAAACACACTCACTGACATAAATATGGTAGGAACAAAGATATATGAACAAGATACTATTCTTATATATCTGGAATGCAATAAAAAGCTAAGATAAGACATGAACAGACAAAATTAAATTCAGCATACAGTGTTTCGAGAGTATGTGTGTTGTGTCCTACACTAGTATTTTGATTTCAGTGTTGGCTACAGAGATCTACACATATAATAACAAGGCCAAAAGAAAATGTATATATGATGTATACATATCAATTCCCTAGTTTTGATATTGTACTATGGATATATAACAGTAATCAATACCTAGGCTGCAGAAGGATTCAAGGAACCACTCCATGCCATATTTACAACTTCATGTGAATCTATAATTATTCTGAAATAAAAATGTTTTAAACATGTTAAAAAAAAGACATGGAAAGTATAATAATGATATGAGCTAAGTATCTATAAGCAAAAGGCACATACCTGTAATAAAAACTGAAGCAAATAGAATTAGGAACTTTTAGATATTGCAAAAGAAAAAACTTGGAGACATGGCAATAGAAAATACCCCCAAAGACCCCAAAAAGCAAAGGGGCCAGAGGAAACTTTAAGGAGCATCCATGGGCATTAGTGGGAAAAAGTCAAGCTGCTAGCTCACAGGTAACTGCCAATTTCCAAGAAAAGGTAAGAGGTGGACTAACCAAGTATTTAAAGAACATACAGCCAAAATATTTCCAAATTTTATGAAAACAATAAACCTAATGATCCAAGAATTTTAATAAATCCTAGGGAAGTGTTAAATATTGTGACAATAAAGTATTATGAAAATACTTCTTACATATTAAGAGACTGGAACTTCTGCTAGACATCACAACCAAAGGTTACCTTGAGGTTATTTATGACTAAAGACTGCTATCCTCCTGTGTTATCTGCTTTTAAGAGAACAGTGTAACAACCAACTTTACTTGCCTTGGATTTTTCAGGTAATCAACTTTTACAACCTAAACTAAGGCATAGCTGTAAACTTAAATTATGTAATCTTCCATGCCCTGGCCCAGAGTAATGTGGGCATGTCAATTAATTGCTGAAAGCAGCAAATATAGAGGTTAAAAGCAACCATTTAAAATCCACCATAAAAGTTGAACACAAACTTTATGGACATTGGCTGATGAACAATGATGTTTACAGTACTGTATTTTGTTGTTGTTATTGTTTGTTTTGTTTTGTTTTGTCTGGGTCAGTTGGGATCAGTTGGAGCCAGTGATTCAGTCCCTTATTCTGAGAAGTATTCCATTCCTTCCCCCCATGGGATACTTTCTGTGCTTTCAATAGAGACAGAGCAAAGCCCTTTGTTAAAGACAGAGACACAGTTACACACAGGGACAGGCTTATATAGACAGAACACACAGACACAGATTCACAAGACAACCTTTAGGCAGGCACAAATGCAGACTCAAACAACAGAGAGAAGATAGAAGTCATAGGGATCATGGAGAAGAAAATTCAAATCTGGACCATGTTTGGTTAAATGACTCCAAGAAGTTTTTTTTTTTTTAACTTCTTTCCTTAATTAAATTCTAATTCATTATTGGTGACTTGCAGTTAATCACTATTGCAGTAAATCCACGATGAGTATAAAATAAAAAAACAAGCATGATTTCAAGTTTATATCCCCCATTTACCCAGTGATGATACCATCTACCTCACGCAAGGAAAACTAGTGAGACCGCAGCTTCCCCCAACCGAACATCTCCACATAGAGTGACTGTGCATGTGTGAAGGCACTGATCCACCTTTCCACTTAAGTCACAGAAAACAGACCAGAGTCCTCATGTGGGAGGGTGCTAACTCTAACTTGCAATGATCTACAAGTGACTGATGTGATGTTATATGTGACACTTTTGAGTACACAAATTTTAGTATCTGATGACTGGTGAAACATTCAAAGGTTTAACTTGGAATCTAGCATGCTCAAATAACTGCTCAAAATGTTTTTGGGTCCATTTGTTGAACTATGTTAAACTGTAACACTACCCGAACATCCTCAAAGGCGAATCAAATGTTTATCTTCCTAACATGCAAGGAAACAAGTGAAACTGGCAAAGTTACTGATACTCATATCTGGGTAAACATAATGTTAATTTCAGTGAAAAATAATTGATTTTGTGGTATGAAAGCAGCGAGAAATGGCTTGTTACGTCAACAATGAAAAATATCTTAGATTACTGTTGAATTTTATTGTTCTGAAGTCACTCATTTCTTGTTTTACAACTCTAAGCATTACTATAAACCTTAAAATCAATATGAAATAGAGTTAGTTATATTTTCATACTTGCTTTTAACCCATGCATTTTAATTAACAGCATGTTAGACTTGGTAGACCATGGTTTATTAGCTCTACTAGAACAGGTAGGCTTTGGTGTGTTTATTAAAGCAGTTCCATACTTAACAGTCACTACATTAAACAACAAAAATATTGTGTTACCGCATAAAAACATTTTTCGGAAACATTATCTAGAAAAAGATGTCTTTTTAAAGGGCAGGCAGGTACCTCAGCAACAGAAATTATAGCACTTTAATTATTCTTCACAAATGTTCTTGGATAGCATGACTTAAATGTTCCACGAATAAGTACAAGTTGCTTTTATTATAAAAGATTATAAATATGTACTATTGCAAATGCAACACAGTAAATGGGATATTCTGGTTGGGAAAAATTCTGGTAAATGTTGTAAGGAGCAAACCCATTGAGTAACTGCTAACGCTATGCAGAAATCTTACATGAACAAAATATACCTGGTTTCATGGCTCAACGACACACATTCTGTCGAGTACCTTCTGGCAAAGTTTCTATTATATCCTTTTTCTTTTTCTAATTATTTAGCTCCTGTTTGTGATCACCAGGTGGGAATCTGAAAAGCGGTCCAGTTTCATCTTCTGATACTGAGCTCCCAAGGAGTCTGGAGAATGCTATCCTCTTCTGGCTAACCCTATACTCTGACTTAGTTTCCCTCCTCACTTCCTATCTTCAAGGAAGGAGGGCTATGTCTCTACCATAGAGGTCCATTTGACACTATACTACTTTGAATGACAGAGTACAAGGAAGAAACAAAATAATAATTTGGTACAGAAACAAATTGTAAAAAGGTGACAACCATAATATGAAAGTCTATGGAATATGGTCTTTGTATTTTGAGACAGAATTTTTTTCTAATTTAATTAAAATTTTCTAGAGAATTTCATATATGAGTACTCTATTTACATTACTTAATTTACATGATTAATACACATACTTACATACATTCATACATTTACATGTATACATACTTATAAACATACATACATATAAACATACATACATACACTCATACAAATATATAAGATGTTGAGTCCATTTAGTGTGGCTTGTATAGCTATTCAGCACTGACCACTTAGAACTGGATAATCTATCAGACAATTCATTCTGGAGAACAGACATTTCTCACTCTATTTCAGTAGGTATTCATTGTCCATAGTTTATCATCTAGGGGTGAAACTTTATAAGGTTCTTCCATCTACACTGGTGTATGTCTCAGTTAGGCTTTCTATTGCTTTGTTAAAACACCATGACCAAAAGCAACTTGGGAAGGAAAGGGTTTATTTAATTTACAACTCTCAGTTCATACTCTTATCACTGAGGAAAATCAAGACAGAAACTCAAGGTAGGAACCTGAAAACAGGAACTGAAAGAGAGACAATGGAAGAATGCTGTACACCAGCTTGCTCCTCATGGCTTGCTCAGCTTGCTTTCTTACACAACTTAAGCCCAGTTGTCCAGGGTTGGCACAACAGTGGGCCCTGACACATCAATCACTATCAAGAAGTCAAATAGATTTGCCTATAAGCAAATCTTATAGAGAACTTTTCTCAGAGGAGAGTCTCCCAAGAGACTCTAGCTTTTCTCAAATTGACATAAAACTAACTAATACAGCATGAAAGCTGGTGCAGTTATTAGGCACTAGTATCAAGGAAAGACAAATTAGACTTGCTGTGGCACACCTTTTAACACTGTGTCCCATTTGGCAATGGAATATGAGCTTGTAAGACATAATGAATGATGCACTGTTAGCATAGACTCTTGCAATGGTTTATAACTATAAAACAATGTTTAGGAGTCCACTCTAGGACTTGATAATAATGATGGCTAAATCAGTTACACGAGGAAACACTGTCCAAAAGTATTTGAGACAAGCTCTTCTGATGTAGCCCTGACTGGCCAAGAACCTTGCTCTACAAATCAGTGTTAATCCTGCCTCCCCAGTGCTATGACCACAGGATTGTGCTACTACATCCAGTGATGGTTCTTTTCTCTTTTTATTGGAAAAGATTTATCTGCCTCAAAATTAGTTATCACTTATTTCCAGTCCATATCCTATTAATGATGGTCCTTTCTTGTCTTAGCTTAGAAAATGGCATTACATTAAGTATACAGTCTTCCATATCTATGGATTCAACTAACCATGGATCAAAGATATTTGGGGAAATTTTCAGATGTATAGAATACAAAAAAAAATCCTTTGTCATTTTTCCATAAATAATGCATTGTAACAACTCTTCCAATGGCATTCATTTTGGATTGGGCATTCTTAGTATTCTAGGGGTGATATAACATATGGAAGAACTTAGATTAAGTGGAGATCCTATGTCACCATATGTCAGGACATGAATATTCATGAAGTTTGTTCTTGACTCATTCAATAATTTATTTATGCATGTTAAAATGAGAAGTAAATAATAAGGAAGCCAGGCTATTCAGGCAAGATAAATGTATATAAGCTACCTTTCCCTTCAATGCTACTTATGCATCTCTTTCTTTAGTTACAAAACACACTCATCACTAAATTGGAGGATTTTAAATTTGTCTCTGAAAGATCTGTCATTTCAGGTATTTTTTTTTCCAGGACATCACTAAATAAAGTTTCTAAAAAGTTCATATTTCCCCAGTGTGGCCAGATCTGGCAGTCAAATACTTTAAATAGATTTAATTCCACATTTTGGGAGACTTCTTTGTTACACTGTATTTAAAGATGCTGGTGTTAAATGTTTTTATTTTTATTTTTGTCTCTGCTCTGGCTCTATTTTAGCTTTCTTAACTCAAGCAACTATTGGTCTTAGAATGTCCCTACATTTGAGAAAAACTTGATGAATTCTTAATAAATGATGTATGTAAATTTTCACAGGCTCTTACCCACGTCTGTCTTCAAGCTTTGCATTTGAAATGCAACATGATAAATGAGGCTTCATACATGCGTCATACTATTAGATCCCTGTAGCTGCTACCGACAATACTTAAGGAGAAAGTTTTGAAACACATACAATATATTGGTAGTTGCCCTTTATCATTAAACATCATTTGTTCTCATTATACTACCCTCAAATGCCTCGTTTAGGCCTTTGTCTCATGCTCAGGAAAAAAAAAAAAAAAAAAGGAGGAAACAAAAATGGAAGAAAAAAATCATCACGACTGACCTCTACTCACGGAATAGTTTCCACACTGATTTTCTCCTGTACTTTCATATTCTTGGGATAATATAGTGAGGTCTTCTGGTTTGAGAACAGATTACTAAAACCCAGAACTGTTTCGCTTGTCTGTTTCTCATGCATCTGCTTGCTTTGAAATAGGGCCTCACTTTGAAACTCAGACTGACTTTGAACATAGGACCTTCTGTCAGCACCAAAGTAGCAAAGACAGTGCTGTGACAGAACACACACCTCAAATTTTCTTAATCCTACCTATTTTTTCAGGAGAGTGGTAGAAAAAAAATATCTATTTGGAAAAAAGAATCAGTTTTAGAAGGCCCTTCTCCAGCAATTTTGAAAAGAAAAGATACAGTAACTGACCATGGATGGTAGATAGGGTAGCCACCAGTTTTAGTTTCTAAAAACTTTAGCCACAAAACTATAAATACAAAAGCTAAAAATTGCTGAACATAAGACAGTTTCTTGAACTATCCCCACAGTTGTCTTCCCTGGCAGAGAAGTAGTCAGAATTTGATAACAGGCCAGAGCTCATAGAACTCTGCCAGTTTGAAGATATTACTTATTTCATGGATTATTCTTTGCATATTTAAATTCTATTGAATTTGTTTTGTCTAAAGCAATAATTTAAGTTACAGGGGAGAGGAAAGACTCTATTCTAGCTTAATGTCTTCCAGGTGGAACAGAGCAAAAATAGCCTCAAGCACAGGGGCAGGAGTTATGAATGTGAATTTCTCAGCAATGATATAGAACGATGTCAGAGTGTTCCAATTACAGACAGAACCGTTTTTCTCCCCTTTTGATCTATACAATGACTTTACAGTTCCAAATCCAAAGTGAAGTATGCCTTGGCAGAGTCAAACCTTTCTTTCCTACCAGATTCCCCAAAGGGCTTCTGAGTAATCCTGCCAAACCTTTGACAAGCAAGATAGGCTTTAAAATCCATATAGCACAAAGACTGTGGAAGCAATTATGCCTGAACCAACAATGCCTGTCCACTTAAGATATGTTTCAACGCTCCCAAATTATAATGCAATTGGTCAGAAAGACAGTATGGAAACTGCTTTATCATCCACTTTGCTGTATCAGATAAGATCTTCTTTCTTGTGCATATAGTTTAACAAGTATCAACTGAGAATAATACCCAAGAACTTATGTCCTCCTTTGAAAAATAAAGGACACTATAATTTCAAATAGAAAGTTCTTGCTATTTGCCTCAGTAAAATTAATTGATAGATAACTAATCTGGGAATATATTTAAAGGGTGGTGTTGATAAAATGACTAAGTGACAGCAGATACCTTCATGATGTTAGGAAATGGAAAAATGTGAGTGTTTATATAAGAAATTATTTAATAATTTTTAAAGGAAATGGGATAAAATCTTACTTTTAATTTTGGATTTAAAAAATGTGAATTCCATAGAGGAAAATTAAACACAAATTTCTATGGTAAGAAACATTGAAAATTAGCATCAGTAAGGTGGTTCATTGCGTCAATGTTATTGTTGTAATGCATGGTGATCTGAGCTTGACCCATAGGACTGACTCCTGAAAGAATTGTCCTCTGACCCTCATATACACACTGCCATATCTGTGACCTACACACATACGCGCACGCACACACACACACACAATTCACACTCACTAAAGGTTAAAATATAATAAAAAGAAATACTCTAAAGTATTTTAATGGATATTGGTAGAAAGTTGACAAAAACAAAACAAAACAAAAACAAACAAAAAACAGTTAGCCTCTTTACACACCAAATGTTCCAGAACTGCAGAAAACGAGCAGGAAGAGAGTCTCAATTTACCTGATCAATACTGATAATGAAAAAAAAATAAGACAGCTACTTTATGCTTTCTATATATCCCGTCTTTGAGTCCATATTGCCACTAATAATGGGAAGTGAGACAACTTTTTCTGAGGAAAAGTGATAAGATCCCCTGAGAATATCCACCAAGACATTGAAGACAGGGAACAATTCTTTTCTAACAGGTAGTTGTGTGAACAACTGACAATGAATCGCTCCACGACTGTAAAATTATTCTCCAAAAGAATCACTCTGATGGGTTGGTAAATACAGTCCTCTGGAAACCGGTAACAAGACAGTGATGGAAACCCAGTACCCTTTGGAGAACAAAACTATCACAGGACAATTCCGGAGTGAAGTTGGTCAGTACTGGGAACCCAGAATGGTTGTCATCAGTCAAAGCAGAAATTCACAAGAGCAAGAAAACACACCTCAAGGCAATGAGATTTGTTCTTACAGTGTCTCCACTAAACTGATGCAGATACAAACAGTTCTCTTCCCTTTGTCTCCAAACCTGAATGGCCCGTTAATTTAGGCCATCACTGCTCTCCTTTCATGGTGTACTCTCATGAAAACATATGTCCCCTCCTGCCATTGCATTCAGCTCCCTTCTATATTTGCCATGCTCACCGGCAAAACAAAGGTTCTTAATTCTTACAGAAAGACATTAAAAAATGTTTCTAAATTGAAACTGTCTAAAAAAAGTTTCCTTCTGAGGATCAGTATGAAGATTTTATTTTCATGATTTCCCACTAAAATTCTTGAATCAAATATTAGTTAAAGCTAAAATTTTCAAGCCTGGGAATGTAACTCATTGGGTAAAATCACTAGCCATGCAAGCATGAAGATACAAGTTCAAATCCCCAGCACTCATAAAAAGTTATATCCATAGTGTGAGTATCTGTAATCCCAGTGCTTCTACAAGGAGGTGAGAGGCAGAGACAGGAGAATCCCTGGAAAATTTTGGGTTGACAAACCTTGTGTATATAACAGAGAAATAACAGACCCTGAATCAACTTTGAAGGCAACTGACCTCTGACCTCTGACCTCCATACCATGTGCATGATACACATGCACCTGCAGTGTCCACATCTAAAACATCACTGCACACACATGCACAGCACAGCACAAAGACAGGCGAAAAACTCCCTGAACGTGACAACTTTACCACACTACTATTTAATATTGAAAAACAAAATTCACAATCTTAAAAGCAAAACAAAGAAAATGATAATAATCATTGCAAAAAGTACCTCATCTGATCCTTTCTTTTCTCCTGGTTTAGAAGATGATCCAATATTCTTTTCAGTAACATGCTAAAAAAGAAAAAAAGGTAATGTTTAATAGAAGTAATTGATACAAGACAACTACATCTTTTTTGTTATTGTTGTTGTTTTCCCTGAGACAGCTCTGGCTGTCCTGGACACACTTTGTAGACCAGCTTGGTCTAGAACTCTCAGAGCTCTGCCTGATTCTGCCTCCCTGAATGCTGAGATTACAGGTGTGTGCCACCATGCTTGGGTGACAATTGAAACTTTAATTTTAAAGGCTAAATCTATGAACAAAACAACAATAACAAAACAAACAAACCAATAGAAACCAGCACCCTTACCATGTTACCCTAGAGAATATTGGGACTTCCCCATTTATCGGAGGGTTTCAAAATCAAAGGATCATACAGCTATTTATTTTGGAGCCAGGAAATTAGTCTATAATTAACCAGATGAAAAGCTGATGTTAATGCTGCTTTGTCGTCTCATTCCCTAAAAAGCACCTCATGGATTTCCAAAGCCCAAGTTGATAGTATGGAAGACATCTGGCTCATCAATGAGATAAGCTCTTTTAAGGACTGTGTTGTGTCCGAAGCCATTCTTCAGCGTCCTTCAGCATGGGCACAATGTGATATCATGTGATTAGGACAAAGGTCTATAACAACATTCTAGTTGTTGTTGTGGGTGCATCAGATCCAACAGCTCTGAGTTCTCTTAGAGTTCTCTCAGTGAGTATTCACAACACAAAATAAGAAAATTCAAATGAAGGACCATGCATGCAAACTGTTCCTATTTATGGTTTTAAATTTTAATTATGTCCATGAATCATTATTATTTTCTAGTCATTATTTTCTAGTCAGTAAGAATAGATGTATTTTTATGAGGAACATGGATCTTTAATAAGTTCATATGCTCATTTGCTTTGACAATAAGGTAAAATAATTCTATTCATTTTCCCCTATTGATCATCTTCTTAAGAGAAAAATATTTGTATGTTGCTTGAAAGAGGAAGCAAAGGATTATGTAATTTCCTACATACTGTGAGAAGTGGTGGACACTGGGAAAAATAAGACAAGGGAGTCAAATGTAAAATAAATAAATAAATAAATAAATAAATAAATAAATAAATAAATGACATTTCTCTGTTGGTTTCAATCCTGATCATCCTATTGAAGCCAAATAATAAGGGCTGGAGATGCTCCATGGTTAGGAACACTGGCTGATCTCCCAGAGGATCTTGGTTTGGTTGTCCGTATCCACATGGTAGCTCACCATCATCTGTAACTCCAGTTCCAGAGGAAAGCCCTGTCTTGCCTCCATGGGTACCAGGCTTGCATTTGGTGCACAGACATACAAACAAATCACTTATACTCATAAAATAATAAAATAAAAAAAAAACCAAACTTGAAAATAATATTGTATTTTCTAGGGTAGAATCATAACATAGATATATAAATAGAAATTATGTAAAATAAGAAGAGTAATAATAGTGATAATAGTAACAATTTTATATTACCCACAGGGTATTTTATGTCTTCTTATTTGATACTGAAAAAAATGAGCCATGCAATTTTGTGAAAGAGAAAATTAAGCATAATAACAAATTAGTGTTTTTTAGGGCACATATCTGCTAGTAAATGTGAAATAGTCACAAAGTAATTTTTTTTTTTTTTTTAGTTCAAGTCTGTTGTTTTCCACTCTACCATGCTAGAGTACATTAGGTGATATTACCCTTAATCATATCTACAGATATTATTAGAGAAAGAAACGGCCAAGATATAAGAACTCGTGGCGGAAATACTCCTTTAACTGTACTTTGTATGAACAGCCTGCAGTGAAATGCTTTCATGAATGCAGACTCCCCACAGAAGCACCTGCAGGGATTAGTGAATTCACTGAAATGAGCAATATTAAAAAAGTCTGGTGAAAAAAAAAAATCCCTGCAGGGCATATTATTGCTGTGTGTCCAGGTCAAGGGTTTGTTTATCTAAAAGTGAGAGAAATCAGTATTGAGCATTTGATGAATCTTGAAAAATAAAAATAAAAAAACAAAACCAAGCAAACAACCCACCCCACTTAAAAGCCCGTGTATAATCCAAGAGTGATGATGTGGGCTTACTGGGAAGGCTCAGGATGGGGGGTGTGGTGGGGCAAATCACTTGACCCCAGCCTGGGCAACATGCTGAGACTGGGCCTCAATAAACAAGCAAATATGCAATTAAATTCATAAGTCCACAAGGCCCGCATACACACGAGAACTATGTACCAGGTCACAACTGTTGAACAGAAAGACAGGATGAAGGGCTGGAGAATAATTTCCTCAAATCATGAAGCCCTTAGCCTGAGGTTAGCTCTTTAGCACATTCTTGCATAAGATACTGACACAGAAGTTGGATACTGCATTTGTTATTGACTTTATAAGAAAGAAAGAAAGAAAGAAAGAAAGAAAGAAAGAAAGAAAGAAAG
>NW_026587759.1:189428-267673 GCF_907164565.1 Psammomys obesus
AAGAAAGAAAGAAAGAAAGAAAGAAAGAAAGAAAGAAAGAAAGAAAGAAAGAAAGAAAGAAAGAAAGAAAAAGAAAAATGAAAAAGCAGTACCTCAGATGATTACAGCCAGGTAGATGGCTGCTACAAAATTAGAGGGTCCCTGGCAGATCATGACCCAAATAAGACAAAGGCCTGGCTGTAGCCAAACCAGGAATTTCTCTTTTTTGAGTGTTCAGCCTGTGAGAGCAACCCCTCCTGCTGAGAAGCCCAGCTAGCTCTCTCAACTTTTTCTAAGTTTTAGTGCTACCCTGGTTTTTGGATAGGATCGTGACTCAGATAACTCACTTAAATTTATTTTGTCCGAACTCTTTTCTCTTCACATCTCTAAAAGAGCCATTCAGTTTGAAGACAGTATTTGATAAGGCCACAACAAAAAATACAGATTTATCCAATCTGTCTCCTTACAGAGTCAGTAACTTCAGCACATTCACTTGATATCTGTAACCTCATATCCTTTTCAGAATCAGTAAAGTAACAATACCCAGTGTTTCACTGGCTGTTCCCTGTTCTCAGTGCTCAGTTTCTGTTTAGGCAGTTTGACAGTCCAATCTACGAACAGAAAAACTTAAGTTGCTCTTTCCTGTACAAGTCTCCCCTCTCCAGAGGACTCTGCCTCTTGCTCACTAGGGCAAGTGTGAACCCTAGTTACTAGCTGCCAGGAAGCATGCTATTCCACATATCATTTTTCACCATTGAAGCACAGCAATGTATATGATGTAAACATTTTTTTAAAAGTTGTTGCCTTGTGGTACTACTGAAGTCCCAGGCATTTACTTTCTTCCATAGAGACACACAAAATCCTCCAAATTTTGTAGACATTCAGCAGTATTTCCAGAGAGTTATATGTAATGAATGTTTTGTAAAATGCCAAGTAACAATTTTAACTTTAAAATGTTATTTAAAAGCTATCCTTCAGCTTGGAGATAGATAGGTCACATCGTCATGTCCAGAGACATGACAGCAAATTTGAAGCAAGGACAAGGTTATCTTAGAAGCCCTGATCTCCCAGCACACTCAGCACACTCTGTGAATACTGTCATAAACTCACAGAAGGCTTGTTGCAATGCCCTCCAGAGGACAGGAAACCACCCAGTTAGGTTAGCAGGGCTGCCAAGCATCCTACAAGTGGGTGCTTAGGAAACACTTGTACCAAAGAGTTGGATATTAGCTTGTGTGTATGTAGGTCAGGACGTGGATATATTTCTCTAAAATTCCTTTGCTGTTTCTATTACATATCCAGGATCAGGAACAATAGGCTTTGAAGGGAGACTTGTAGACACCATAACAAACGTTTCGACTTCTCAAAACACCAACTGATCTGGTAGCCATAAGTAGTTTCCTGTCGTTAAACAGGCTGTATCTCCTGGGGAAACTGATTTCTCAGGGTGATATTTTCACATGGGCATTTCCGATCCAATTCCAAGCTTTTGTAGGGAAGGACTGTATCTTTGTATCTGTACAGACTATCTCTTCAGTAAAGCAAACAACTGTCACCTGATTGTCACTTGTTCGTTGATGAACTTCCTAAATACACACGTTGCCTTTCTAATCAGATGGGAATTATATTCTCTCTTTTCCTGGACATGAGATGAGACTGAGTAATAACTCTTGTTTAAATGCTTTTATTTCCATAAACCTCTAAAAATCTCCTAAGAAGTATATATGCTCTTTATAGGTCACTAAACTAGATAAGAAAGTAATGCTGAGAAAACAGGTTGAAAAATTATGGGACCATGCACAAATTGGTATTTTCCAAAAGGAAAAAAAAATAACAATGACAAAACCTTAGGGATCTAAGTTTATATGTTCTCTGATTCTTAAAATGAGATTATTCATCAGGCAGAAGGACGGAGATACAAAGTTACTTTCACTTCAAAACAGTCTTTCTTGTAGTGCTGGGCTGTGCACCTGAGGGTGGTGGATTTCTTCCCTCATCACCTCTGCTGGTATCACCAGAGATCTTGCCTGGCTGCTTCCCAGCATGGAGAATCTCAAACTGGATTTGGCCAGTGACAGGCAACTGGTATGGCTGGGTGAGAACCTACAGCAGCAGTTCTCAACTGTGGGTCATGAACCCTTTGGAGGTTTAAGGACCCTTTCACAGGGGTCACCTAAGACCATCAGAAAACATATTTACATTACAATTCATATCAGTAGCATGATTGCAGTTATGATGCAGCAACAAAGTAATTTTATGGTTGAGGGATCACCACAACATGAGGAACTGTATTAAAGGGTCCTAGCATGAGGAAGGTTGAGAACCACTGACTTAAATATGAATGGTTGGGATGCAACCGTGTGCGCACACACACGTTCATGCACATGCATGCATGCACACACACCTGATTGTCTCTCTGATCTCAGGGCCCTTCCAGGATAGAAGGGCCACTGTCCTTTTGGCTTTTACAAGGTGACCCTTGCAGCCCCTTCAGCCCCTTCCACCGAAGGCTATTGCAGCTCTCATAACCTCTAAGGTATGGTTGACTTGCCCTCCTGATGGTTTCCAATCTTATCTGTTGCCTGGTTGACTACTTCCTGTCTTCCATTCCCCGAGACTTAAATGCTCAGAATCACTTCTATCTCTTAGCTGACTACAATAAACTTATATAATAGAAACCTGAAGTCCATGTGATCGTGGGTAAATAATTCAACCTTTCCATTTCTCCTCGTTTAATAGAGAATAGTAACTATCCCAATAGCTAGTATACTTTCTTTCTTTTCTTTTTCATTTCAAAAGAGGGTTTCTCTGTGTAGCCTTGGCTGCTAGTATATTTTCTTTTTTAAAATATTTTTATTATTTATTACAATTTATTCATTTTGTATCCTGGCTATAGTCCCCTACCTCATCAGCTCCCAGTCCCAGCCACCCTCCCTCTTCTCTCTCAATGTCCCTCTCCTAGTCCACTGATAGTCTCCTACTATCTGACTGAATGTGGACCAGTGAGATGGCAAGGTAGGTAATTACTTGTTGCCATGCCTGACAACTGAGTTTGACTCCTAGAACCCACATGACAGGTAGCAGAGATCTGGGTCCACCCATTGTTCTCTGACCTCCACATGCACATTGTAGCATACGGACCACGCACGCACGCACGCAAACACACACACACACACACACACACACACACACACACACACACACTCATACACAGGCACACACTCACTGATGCTATTCCACTAGCCACAGTGTCAAGTGAAGGCTCTGAAATGTGGGAAGTGTGAATTGGAAGGTACTCTGGGTATAACATACAAAGCACAGCCAGATCTTTTAGTAACTAACACAAAAAGAGGTATTAGCATATGACTACATGCTAAAATGTAACTTAGCTTGGAGGGGGTTATAACAAAGTGTTATTAACATTCATTTGATTTCTTCAAATATTTTTGTTAATGTGGCTGCTAAAGTTTTTAAAGCCCATGTGTGGCCCACAGTACATTTCTCCTGGAGAAAAGGCAAAGCTTGATCAAAGACATGCTGAAGATTATAGAAAGTCTTTAAGTGAGGTCTTTAAATAATAGTTCCCCAAACTGACATCTAATGGGTATTTTAGCAGAAGCATTCAAGTGTTTAACATAGTGTACTAGGTGCTAAAAGCAAAGATTTAAACTATCTTCACCTAAGTAGCCTGGCACAATTTCCTTTAGAAAATGCTGAGCTTGGACAGAGAAGTCTGATCTTAGTTGAACATCTGGCATCCTTATTTGCAGATAATTTAATTGGTACATTTTGATAAGAATCCTGGGACAACCGTGACTCAAAGAAAACTTTGCTCGTAGAACACCAATAAAACTATACATTTAAATAGCACAGAAGAGTGTGAAGCAGAACATTCATGAAGAAACATCACTGAAAACACGCGTGTGGCATGTCCACTACTGAATTAGTCCTTACTTATATGTTCGCTCTTTTACAGATATGGAAACACATTTGAAAAGACTGACTCATTGAAAGCATTGCCGCTTTAGTTAAGAACTCTGCATTGCCTTTGAAAGCACCTGGATGATCAATGAATCCTTACAGCCTGGGTAACCACTTTCTAATTCTAACACAAAGTTTCTATATGCAAAGATCATCTGGTTATTACATCTGCTATTTCTATATCACATGCTGAGAGGAAGGTGAGCCTAAGATTTTAAAATTCTAACCAAAAATCACCTTATGAGTCTCTGTCAACAAGGGTTTGTTAAGTCTTTTGTTTTTTAATGTAATGTTAGAACCATGCTTCCTGGTTTCAAAACATTGCAAGTGCTAGCTCGATTGGGTATCACACCTAATTGGTAGGTCAGATGTTCAGTGCATTACCCAAAAGGAACACATTTGTCCTCTTGCAAAGTAAGATAAATTCATTTTCTCTCCCACCCCAGTCCAACATTAATCTCTCTCCCAACCCCAACCCCAGAATGATTGATCAGGGTGATTCCCTGGCGTTTTCTTTTCCATTCTCCACCCTCCTCTTTCGAGCCTCAAACAGCAGCAGCATTCTGTTCTTTGTAATTTTTACCTTTACTTAGCAGTTGAAAAACTAAACCTGGGATCCTGTGGCTCTTGTCTAGGTAGGTATCCAGGTATGTGTTCCAAAGGGCGAATTAAAGATTACTGCCCATTCAATTTGGGAACGCGAGCAGAGATTGGTGCACCTCGCTGCCTAGACGACCGCCCAGTGCGTGTCCGCATACCACAGAAGGGAGAGCCTCTGGCTTCTGTGCCTGCCTAGCCAGAAGATCTACAAGGAGGTGGCACCCGCTCCCCACCCCGTCCCCTTCAAACTTCAGACAGTGTTTCCTCTACCACATACAGGAGAGAAGTAAACACACTCCCTCCCCAGTCCTGCCCAGGCTAGATCCCTCCTATTTACCGTCTTGTACCACCAGCTTGCGAATGCCATGGCGACAACCCACTGACTTGCTCGGAGCCGCGAGGCTGGGGACCCGTCGAGGATACGGAGTGAGGTGCTGGTGGCCCCAGGCTGACTCTCTGCCTGGCTGGGAACTGGCTGGCAACGCGGAGGGCGCTACACAGCTGCCAGGTGGGAGGGCACAAGGGGGAGGCGATAGGTCCCGCCCACCGCTGGCTTGGTCCCGCCCCGTCCGATTTGGCCCGTGGCTAGTTAGGAAAGAGGTGTGTGTCGGTTCATCAGGGTGCCACTCCCTGCGTGGGGGAGGGACGGGGGCGACTTCACAAGGACGGCAGAGGCCTTCTCTCCGTCCAGTGACAGGCGCCCATTCGCTCCGGGGGTCGCGAGGGAACTTTACTCCGCCTCCACGCCCCCGCGCACTGCCCCGGTCTCACTAGCTCACAGTCCTCTAGGAGCCCCTCCACCAAACTCTGGTCGCTACCCAATTTGGAGAGCCTCGGGCCACCTGCTTGCCGGCAGGCGCAGCGTCTTGATCCTTTTCCCAATCCCGGAAAGTGCCAAGGGAGGGCAACGCCCCGGCACTGCGGCGGGCCACTCCTGGACCAGGGTCCCTCGGTCGCTTGCCCCGCGGCTCGGAGTGGAGCGCTACTCACCTCTTGGGTGTGGCGAGCTGCGGCGCCTCGCCGGGGCCTAGGAGAGGCGGTGGGCTGCGGGCCCGGCTGGGACATTTTCGGTGAAGCCGCTGCAGGCGCAGCCTGCGGGAAGGAGCAGCGAAATTGTACCGGAGGCCTGGGCCGGAGCGTGGGGCGGGAGGGGCAGGGCGGTGCAGTGAGGCAGCTTTTCCGACCCAGCCCTGGGCCCTCTCGCCCTCGCCCCGCTGGGCCCTCCCCTTCCTGCCCGCCGCTCGCTGCCGCGGGACAAACTTGTCAGTGGCCCAA
This sequence comes from Psammomys obesus, assembly GCF_907164565.1. Classification (NCBI taxonomy): domain Eukaryota; kingdom Metazoa; phylum Chordata; class Mammalia; order Rodentia; family Muridae; genus Psammomys; species Psammomys obesus. The sequence goes on from NW_026587759.1 coordinate 195,264, forward strand.
AGCTGCAACTTTACCACTCCGCTGCGGGTTAGTACCCAGAGACCCTCCCCAGGAGGGCCCCTCCCCAGCAGGGTTCTCAGTGGATCCCAAACAGTTCGGGAAGCCAGAAGTTGCGGTTCCCGGGTGGGCTTGCCTAGACCAATCTAGCGGTTGTGCAATCAGAGAGCCGCCTAGGACGGCTTAGACCTCCTTCCTTAAGAATTTGGAGAATTAGACACCTTTTCTGCAAGCTGTCACTAACTCAAATCTAGCGGAAGTCTTAACTTTAGATAAAAAAACGGATCTTAAAAACAAATTGGTCTCTTGAATGCTTGCTTACGAGTGTGTGTTCTATGTCATTTATTTATTTATTTAGGCCATTCTGGAAGGTTACTAATGATTTACAAGCAAGAGCCTGCCTGCTCTGCTCTGCAGATAATCACAGATTTTAAACTCTTATATCCTTGTCTGGAGCCTGTGGGTTTTTCTGAGGTTGGATTGCTTTTGTCTTGGGCTTATTTTAGGCAGCACTTCCTGGTTTGGGGCTGGAAGTGAAATTTAACAATCCTTTCGAGAGTGCATCCAGAGTCTGTCAGTCTTGACTACTGCTGGCTGGTGCAGGCCTCAGAGGAGCAGGAGCATCGTCCTTTGAGGTCTGTGTCAACACGCTCGAGAGCTGGGCTTTAGACAGTTGAAGACAAGCCAGATTACAGAGCAAGGTTTGTCATGTTATAAAAAGCTTGGCAGACAGAATTATGGTTTTCCTGTGTTCCCTCAATTTTAAAGGATATCACCTCAACTTCTCAAAAATAGATTAGCAATATTCTTGGGTTATATACATTTTTTCTTGAAGTTCTCTCCTTACTATGTCACCAGTATTCCAATAGACAGGCAGCAGTGCAAGAATACATACATAAATTTGAAACAATTTTCGTGTACAAAACTGACTTTCTTTAGCAAAAATAATAATAATAATAATAATAAGTTGGTAACTGATCCTAAGATGGATCAGTTACACCCAGAAAGGAAAAAAAATCACTAAACTGAAAAGAATGTCTTATGTTTTTCAACAGAATAGTTAAAAATTGAATTTAAACCAGTTAAATTTACATTTATCGAGAGTCTTCTATGGAAAGCCCTATGCGTGAAATAGTAGAGAGAAGGATACACAAAGATTACAGTTAGAATTCGTCTGTTACCCACGAATTCACAGGTCATCTGGATTGACATGGCGGGTGGCAATGGGAAATATACTGCATGTAAATGAGGACAACTGTGCTTCAGGAGTTTGGGGTTTCATAGGTATTGATTACAGATGCGAAAAGAGAACTGTAGAGGGTGGTCGGCTGTTGGAGGACCCCTACTGCTTGAGGTTATAATTCTTCTGGACCAGATAGCCATTCTGAGCTCAGCATTAAAGTGCAGAACTCTGTTTTTCCTTGTGCTCTACCTGACTTCATCTGAAGAGTGCTTTAGACACAGATGCCCCTAGCCACATCTGATATATGGTCTTTGACACAGCTCCCTGCTAGCTCTCCCTTCCCTGTGCCTATAGCTTAATTAGGTACTGTGCTCCCTTTCATGGGATAAGAGCATGCCTGAAAATCAAGCGTCTTTAAAGTCTAGTTCCAACCAGTTATGTACTCCTATCCTTGGAGCCCCCACCCACGCCCCAAGGGGTATATAACCTTTGGTCTTTGGAAGTAAAATTGAACTAGCTCCCTGAAGTGGTTGCCAGGGTGTGTGATCCCTGTACAGTGCTCTGCAGCCATTCCAGGCATCCTCCTCGACTTGTAACCCTCCTGACTTTGTGGGCTGCTGGAAGAGGAGAACCAACAGCCTACTGGTAGAGTGTGGACAGGAAGAGAAGAGGTAGGAACACCACAGGCAATTAAAGGAATCCCCTCATCTCTTCACCTGGCTGAAGCCGGGGTCTGTGTTCAGAGCAAGAAACCCATTTGCCAATCTATTATCTACTAAGATAGCTACATAATGCCACATGATCTATTAGATATCAAAATCCATAAAACACAACAATGCTATTTCTCAGGATTTGCTTGACTCAGAATTCATGTAAGTCAAACATTGCTGCCCAGCACATTAAAGGCCATAAGTCAAAACCAATTTTAGAAGTTGAAGTGCTTCCCTTTGGAGTTAAGAGTTACTGAGACCATGAAAGGAAGGTCTCTGCATGTGGGCATCTTAGCCCCTGTATAGATAGAGACAAGATTTCCTACACAAATGTCTGTACATATTGTATCCTTTTTAAAAAATACAGTAGCAGTTTCAGAAATGTATGCTAAGGGATTTTACAGTACAGTAAGAGAAAAATGAAAGCAAACAGGCAGGCAGGCGAGACAGGGAGTGCTGTAATGTTATGACGAGGGACGTCTTGCTTTAAGGGAGGGATTGGTGTCAACTAGGAAGAGAGAATGCTCTGACCTGCTTCTTTATCACGTGCTTGATCCCAGTGAGTGGAAATCTCCTTCAGGCAGTCTTTACGTTTTACATCCTTTTCATCCCCTTGCTTCAACTCTGGTTCGGAAACTTACCATTTTTCATCTGGAAAAGAGTAAAATGAGAAGAGAAAAGAAATGAAGAGGCTGGGAGGGAACTTCAGGGACAGAAAGAATTGGTAAAGCATTAGTAGACTCCAGAAGCCAAGGCAAGAGGGAATTCTCAAACATGCAGTTGCCCTATATATATGGGATATATCTATATATCATATATAGATATATAGATATATATCATATATAGATATTTATATATCATATAGATATAGCCCAAAGGTTATATCAGACAAGGAAGGATGGGTGCCATGAAAACTGATACCTGAGAGGTTTCTGTTTTTAACTCAGAGAGTTGATTTTTGAGGCACCCATAGTTTTTGGAAGTCCTTTTCCAGTTTAGATAGTGTTTATTTCTACACCATCTTGAAAAAAAAGCCAGAGAACTTGGAGTTTCTACATGACATTCTATGTCCTCTGGTCTCCCTAGATTTTACATTCAGTATTGGGGGTCATTGAAGAGTAATTTCATTCACAGAGCAGCCATGCGGTTAATATTACCATCTAGGATTATTGAAACAACTTTGCAACTGTGGGTTGCTAAAAAATGATTGCATATAAATGATAAATATAACTTTAACCTCTAGGTTTGTCCCAGGTTTTCAATACAAAACAAAATTATAAATACAAGTCTGACAGCAGGTAGAGGAATTAGGTGCTTCCTGGTTAGGAAACCACACGAGCCTTCACTCTGTGTGTTTGCTTTCTTTGGTAAGTTTTCTTAGGCTTGCAACTTTGCATCCCCTGAGGTATGAAGCTATGGAAAGAGCTCCACTCCTAAGAGTCAGTACCTTTGCTAGGCCATCATCTGATTAGTGCTGTGTAAATCATCCCATCCCAGTGTTTATAGTGCTGATAGTTGCTAGGTGACAACAGAGAAAGTTGGCAGCCTTCAATATGGCCTCCAAGAATTGTAGTATCTGACTAGCGAAGAAAAATCTGTCTTTCTGTTACCAGATAATGGAAGGAACCAGAGTCTCCTGGAAAGGACCACCTTCCCCTTCTCTTTGTGGCATCATAGTCCTCTAAATCTGAAGAAAACCAAAGCATCCATGGTGTCAACAAACCCTAGGGGTTAAGGCACATTGCCTTTGTTAATTACATCCAGTATAGGATCCAAAGGCATTTGCTGCAGAAGATAACACACTAAATGTAATCTTTTATTTAAACTGGCATGGCAAAGTTCCATGAAAAGAAAGTTAGTATTATAAAGAAATTTCTTTGGTTTATTAGGATCTTTTATTTATGTGAACTTCGGGTTGTCTCTTTTTGCTATTCTAGCCCATATCAATTTCTATGGTTAGATCAGTTTTTTCTTCAAAGTTTATAGATATGAATCTGTACTTATATCCAATGTAGATGTATTGAAGTATGAACCTTGTCCTGTACTTCAGAACAAACCTTATGAAGAGAACTATTTTTGATGGAGATTATTAAGATATGATGAGATGGACCCTGGTACAATATGACAGATCTCTTTATAAAAAGAGCTTTGGTTACAGACACACACAGGACAAATGCTTCTTGCAGCCTGGCTATGCTGCCCAAGCCAGGATGTCAGAAATGCGCAGTTTCCCCTCCAGTGTTGTGTTTATAGCTTTCAGGATTATGACAGAGAACACTTCTGTTTTGAGTTTATAGTTTTTTGTTCCATCAGCTTAAGGACAGAACAGAGTGGGCACAGTTTAAAGAACTCCAGTTCAAAATGAATTTTAGATTTCTCCTGGTTTTGTTTGTTTGTTTTTTCTTTACTTGGAAAGTCTTCTTGTAGATTTAAATTCTGATTTTGGATTTTAGTCTAGAAAGGGAGATGACCTTTCTAGATTAGGTTAGTTTTCTCATATTCCCGAGAAAGGCTATGAGTGTCACTTACCTTTGTGGACTGATGTGCCATTTAGTGACAGCTCCCCTGGCTTAAAACCCTTTTCTTCAAACTGTTTCTTCTGCTTGGAGTAGCCTGCCTCCTCTTTCTCTGAACTGAATACCTCACTTCCATTCAAAGATCGCGTCCTGAACTTGTCTAGAGCCCACATTCTCACTGGGCTTGTAGATACTCCTTCAGGAAAGCTAACTCCAAACCACCTACGAATGCTTCAGGGCACCTAGTTTACAGCCTGTGTCTGTCTCCATGTAGACCCATCTCTGCATGTTTAAATTTCAGTATTTGAACTGTTAGTTTTACATATTATCTTCACATATGTGTAGGATCTTTTGATTTTATTTTGTATATTCAAATGCTGATTTCTGTACCATCAGAGAGTCAAGTACAGACTAGACTTTGGCACTGTTAAGCATCACCTGTCTTGATGTTTTATGAACGTTGTTCTCCATCACTTTCTTATTGGTTTAGCACAGAGCTGAACAGCCTGTAACAAAGGCAGGAGAGAATAGGCAGGACTTCCAGAGAGATAGGAACTCTGGGAAGGAAAGAGGTGCAAAAAAGATTCACCTTGGAGACACAGAGGAGGTCAGATGCATGAAACTGAGGAAAAGTAAAGAACCATATGGCAGAAGATAGGTTAATTATAGGTTATAAGAGGTAATTGGAAACAATAGCAAGCTAGGGCCTAAAACTATTATAAATAAAGTCTCCATGTCATCATTCAGAGCTGGGCTTGACACAAAAAGACCACCTGGTTTTATATGTGTGTGTTATTAGATATTTATTCATAGTCACAAAGAAATGGTGGAGCCTGAAATTAACTTGATATAGATGTCCCATTTAGGGCTGAGCACTCAACAATCCCTTATTCCCCCTAATTTAACCAGTATGATTAGTGTATTAAATGTTGCCCACTGCAGAAGTCTCTGTGATCAGAGCTGAGAGAAGTACCAATCTATGAGTATAACTATAAATATCTAGAAGATTGATGTCATGACCATTTGGCAGAAAAATGGTAGCAACTCGCTCACACCCCTAGGGCCCATTTCCTCCTGTGCTAGCTAGTTTTATGTCAACTTACCATAAGCTATATCCATTAGGGAAGAGAATTTCTGAATTGAGAAAAGGTCCTCATTCGAGTAGCCAATGGGCGCACCTGTCATGCATTTTCTTGATTAGCGATTGATCTCGGAGGGCCCAGATGGCTATGCGAGGCGTCGCCCGTGGGCTGGTGTTCTGACGTGCTGTACTATAGCAGGCTGAGCAGGGAATGTAGGGCAAGCCAGTAAATAGCACTCCTCCACGTTTGCATCGGTTCTTGCCTCCAAGTGCCTTCCTTGGTTTCCCTCAGTGATGGATTAGTAAGCTCTAATGTGAAATAATACTATTTCTCCCCAAGTTTGTGTCTGGTTGTAGTGTTTTATCACACAGTAGAAACCCCAACTAAGACACCTTCAAAGCCAAGGGTTTTTACCAGGTTTACAGTAGTAGCAACAGATTCCTTTCGAAGACGCAAGATTCGAATCTAATCAGGAATCAAATCACATCAAGAAGTGATTGGTTATACCTTTCAAGAGTCGTGCCTCTTGCCACTATTTCACCAGTGGGCACATCTCGCCTTGCAGGTTGATATTGTAGCATACAGGGATCACCGCTGGATAATATAACTGATAACTGCCCCTCCCAACACGCGTGTCTAGCATCCAAAACAGCATCTCTGGGACTATGAAAGTTACCCAACACAGAAGGATTTTAAAATCAGTTCTTGCTTCATTTCTTTATATCTTTCCTCTAATGTGTGTGACGTCTTCAGCAATAGGGTCTAACCATCCAGTTATAGTGGATAACTAAGCTATAGTAATAGTCCGTGTTGTTTTGGGTGCTTCTTGGTACTCTCTGAACAATAGCTCATAAGAAGGTATCCCATAGCTGGCACAATCACTCCATACCTTCCTAATTTCTACTCATCCACTAGGATAGTCATACGGTATACAGGCAATCTTTCTCTTAAATAATCTTGTGTGCATTGTATTTGCATATATATGGACAGAATGCCAGTGATATGCTCAGATGATTGATTTGTACATGTGTGTGTGTACACATACATGAATACTTGTGTTAAAGAATGGATGGAGGTGAAGAAAGAAAGAAAAGATACCATTCAAAACAGTATTTATTGTTTTTCACATTGACACTATAGCTTTATGGAGAGAATTAGGGAAGTTTTTTTTCCTCAAGGGAATAAAGCAAATTAGATAATTAGAGTTATGCTGGAAATTTAAAATTTTATTTTCTGGTTTTGATATTTAAGTATTTGTTGATTACTATGTTGGTGTAGTCGTTTCTCACAAAGTCGAACATGGGTAATAATCTTTATTATGTACATAATTTTTTAATAACTAAATGAAAAAAATGAGACAGATGTGACTTTGGAGAGAAGCTACTATTGATTTAATTTTCCTCATGTCAACTATATAAACAGAAAAACTTGTGTAACCTGGATTCCTCAACAGCAATGCAAGTTTCCTAAGAAAGACGCCAGAAACTTGTGGTGAGAGGAGGGCTCCCAGCACTCTGCAGCACTGCCGAGCGTGTTTCTTGAATCTCAAGAACATTCCGATTTGTGACAAAATGCCAGTGATGTGCCCAGCGAGCATGTGTACACTCACTGTGGGATTATACCTTGGTTTGTTGTTGTTTTGTTCTGGTCTCTTTTGGGGACTAGTTTTTGGGACTAGTAGATTCTCTAGAATCTCATCCTCCCTGCACCAGCTGCTTTCTTGTGAACCTTTTACCTTTTTAAATGTTGAGATGCTGTTTTTGCCTCAACATATGGAATGAGAGTGCCTGAGGCATCAACCATGAGCTCTTGGGCTTCTCTCTTTTCAGCCGGTATACAAAGCTAGGATCCTCAAACTGGCGTTGTACCGGGTTCTGTACTGTCAGAATCCACCTCAAGGCTCTCAAGTTGTAGCGTTCTCCACTCTGTAACAGCTCAATTTCCATTCTTCCACTCCTAAATTCATTTGTAAGAATGTATTGATGTCTTATGCCTGCAATTGTCCCATGTCCACTCCCTATATCTGTGTAATTTATAACTTTCAGTTTTGATTTAAACTCATTTTCCCATTTTTATTGGGGTTCCATGGGAGAGAAGGGATAAAAAGATATGACCAATCCATGCATTAAAATAGAATTTTCCTGTGATACGGATTAAAAACAACAGCTCTGGTTAACAGACTCTATTTATAGGTAAATGTATTGAATCTCAGAGAGGTTCACTAAGTAACCTAGTCCCTCACAAATAACTTTGAAGGTTATGATTCAAACATATTTTTGCCTGAGTCTGAAGTCTATGTCCTTTTTCTATACAGAATTCTCCTTCCAACAGTCGCCTGGTGCAGGAGCCAGACAGCCACTGTCTTACGGTTCTGAGAAGACACAGCATTCAGGTCACGAAAGGCAGACCAACCCTAAACCCAGCTCTGGGTACAATGTTTGACTTTTCTTTATCTGATGATTTCCGACCAGCAGTCTAGAATTAGAGTAGTCATGGTGTAAAAATTACACACTTTCGGGGAGAATATACAATGAATGGGCCACAGGGGCTATCTTTAAGCAAAGATATTTGATATAATTTCATTTTATCCTAAGCACAAAATAGTGCACAATTAAAACCCCAGAGGAGAGAGATAAAGCAGAATGAATAACTTACAGTTCTTAATTATAAATTTAGACTGATACAATCAGGTACACCCACAAAAGGAAACCCAGTGATTAGGTGTCTCCTCTTTGAAGCCTCCTTAAATGTTCATGTGGAATACTGATACTCAGCATTCAGCCAAACCCACATAAGGAACAAGACATGAACCATTATTTAAGACTGCCCCTTGATACGCACTATTTCCATGTACGGTTTTCTTATCTGTCGTAATATGGTGTAATGTAAAATATAAGGTAAAGGGAGTGAAAAATCCCTTAAAAAAGACAAGGTAGTAACAGAAACAGTGGTTGCAAGGATTGCAAGAGCTGACTACTGCACATTGATGAAGGAACACACACAGCTTGGGAGCTTTTCCTGAGGTGCCACAGGTTTGGAAAGGTGTCAACAGCCAAGAGCAGATAAGGAGCTGAAGTGATTTAGCTGAGTGCTAGAGCAGGCTTCTCCTGTCACTGTCCTTCCCTCAAGCATTATTTCCCAGATCAAAGCGTCATAGCCTGGACTATATTCTCCCAGGCTCCAGGAAGATACTACCCTGTACCTCAGTTTATCTTATATCTCCAGGGTTGGATGAGACCTCTCAGGCAATGTGAATAGACTTTGGGCCAGCCAGTCTAGATCCTCTGCCTTGCTGCAGAGCCAGGGCCAGACTTGTAATTGGAGAAAAGCAGACAGGTGTTCATCATCATGGCTTGCTTCTCCAAAGCCAACTGACCATACACACTCTTCTTCTCCCTGAGTACAGGGGTGAGCACTGCCTGTAGGTATGAGTGTATGAGCAGACTAAATGAGAAAGTAGGCTCTTGAATGATGTGTCACTCAGAGAGAGAGGGGGTCCTGAAAAGAGAGGCAGCAAAAAGGAAATGATGAAGGTACTCCTTCTGGAGGCAGGGCAGCACCCGGAGGTCAGGAATTTGTGACCTGTCTTTGGAGCCTGTCCTGCCACTGTGGGATGGACACTTATCTTCTGAATTAGCCACCCCTTTCTATGGACCATGAAGATACCAATAAAACTTTAGAATACTGTTGCAAGGAAAAACAGTTTGAGGAAATACAACAACTTTCTTAAAAATTCAAAGGATGCATATCAATCAAGCATTCATCCCACGAGCATTTTCCAGTCCTTTTATGGTGGCAGCTTTGATCTAATATTTAATTTTCCTTCAAAGCTACCGTCTCACACTCCCTCTTTAACTCCTACCCTCTCAGAAACAGTTGTCTTATTTCTCTTTCTTCTTCTCGTGGATCCCCCCTGTTTCTTTGTTGTTTTCTTGTTGGGGCTCTCCTTTTTTTAAAAAAATTCTTTTCAGTTTCTCTTCTTTCCACATTTCCTTTAAGTATGATTTTCCTTTTCGAGCCTGAATTGTGGAGGATGTGATATTGGCAAAGGATATGATACGTTTCACCTTCACAAACAAATATTTGTCTTTTCTTGAAGTTATGTTTTAATCTGAGAAGCAGTGTTTTGTCTCCTATCCAGAACTTTCAATTGGCTGAAGGAAATAAAGTATTCCACAAACATTACATAAATAATATATACAAAAGTTTTCATTTGTCTCTACTCACATGTTCCCAAGAATAAGTTAATCTAAATTAAACTAGCATATAAAAAGTGAGGAATGGAAAGTTGAGTAGTAAGAAAGAGAAAAGCAGGGCACGGAGCTTTAGGAATGTTATAAATGTTGCAGGTATTTTTTTTAAGTGGAAGCTAGGCTGAATTAATGAGCAGAGAAAAATTAATGACTGTAAGACATAGTGCTAATTAGGAAAAAGCTCAAATTCTACAAGCCCTTGAAGCATGAAAGAATTTAGAATTTTTTTCTTTTATGCCTTTTATTATACTGTGTCTCTGTTGTAGAAATGAATGAGAAAACATAAACCAAGATGGTTTACCCCAAATACCAGTACATGGCATGTTTTTTTTCTATATGACTGCACAATATTTGCAATATTTTTTTGAACATTGCTTCCTATCCTTTTTGTTATGTTACCGAATAGGCTTAGAAATGCTTAAAGGCACACACTGAGCCAGTCAGTGTAGCGTGTGTGCAGCCCCAGGCAGGTAAGGGCATCACAGACCTGTTATTGCTCAATCTCAAGTGGTTGAACACCACTTGCCCCTCTAAGAAGTTGGGGGATGCCGACCGCTAGGGGGTCGAGTAACTAGTTATTGAAATTACCCAGACAAATCGCTCCACCAACTAAAGAAGGGGGGGATAGAAAGACCTGGAGGGGACAGGAGCTTCACAAGGAGAGCAACAGAACCAAAAAAATCCGGGCCCAGGGGTCTTTTCTGCGACTGATACTACAACCAAAGACCATGCATGGAGATAACCTAGAACCCCTGCACAGATGTAGCCAATGGCAGCTCAGTCTCCAAGTGGGTACCCTACTAATGGGAACAGGGACTGTCTCTGACATGAACTCAGGGCCAGGCTCTTTGATGACCTCGCGCTGATGGAAGTACAGCCTTACCAGGCCACAGAGGAAGACATTGCAGCCAGTCCTGATGAGACCTGGGTCAGAGGGAAGAGGAGGAGAACCTCCCCTATTAGTGGACTTGGGAAGGAGCATGGGACGAGATGAAGAAGGGAGGGTGAGATTGAGATGTGACGAGGGAGGGGGCTGCAGCTGGGATACAAAGTGAAATAAACTGTAATTTATAAAAAAATAATTAAAAAAAACATTTAAGAACCCTAAATAAAATAAGTTTGGTGGAAAAAAAGAAAAAGGAGAGACGCTTAAAGGCCCTTAAGAGAACAGAAAAGGGAAAAAAAAAAAAAAAAAAAAAAACCTGTGAAGCAGAATAATGCTGTGGCCTCATGATGGGTGAACCTATTTTGGCTCATGTAGAATATGCAGGATTTAAACTAACCGGAGAGGCGCTCTCTGGCAAAGATAGCCGTGGGAAAACTTCAGGGAGAGAGTAAGGAACATGGGTATGCATGGCCCAGTGGGGGAAAGCGCTTGATCAAGGACAACTGAGCAGCCTGTCTGTGGACAAGGTGGAGAGAGCTGAAAAAGATGGACCCAGGCAAAGGAACTTTTTTTTTTTCCTGAAAACCAGTGAGTAGAATCGGGTTTGAATGGGGGCCCATTGTCAAGACCAAAAGCCTTCTCCCCTACCCAAAAGTGGCAGTTAAAAGCAATACAAGAGGAAACAGGGATTTCCCATGGGGAGAGCTTCTAAACCCAGAGAGGTCCAGGTTAGAGCAAGGATATTGCTTGTGGTTACTTGAAATGCCCTTGCTTTTTCTTAGCTGTTGAAGATGCTATCTTGTGGTAGTTAATTAATAATGTAGTTGACCCAATGCTTTTAAAAGCCAGGATACAATCAGTGTTCTGTAAAATTTGGTGGGCCACTATCAATAGCAAGTTTAATCCCAGCACTCAGGAGCCGAAGACAGACAGACCTCAGTGAATTTGAGGTCAGTCTGAACTATGTAGTGAGTTGCAGTACAGCCAAGGGTACCTAGTGAGACTCTCTGACACAAAAAAACAAACAAGCAAGCAAACAAACAAATAAGAGAGATACAGAATGTCAGACAAATAAAACAGATGGAAAAATAGATGATAAAACTTAAGCATGACCTGCCATCATCATCCTCAATAATTAATTTCAGTAAACCAAGATTTTTAACCTTGAGTCAATTAAAAAAATAAGAAAGATAGAGAGAAAGGAAAGAGGGAAGAAAAAGCACATTGAGTAGTGTACCAGAGACACAGGCAAGCTTCTTTACATGTGTTCCAGGCTGAACTATAAAAATAGAAAGTACTTACCAGTACCTATTAAAAGATATTTTCTTTCATTTTGTGCAGGGTGATAAGTATGGATGTATTTGCATTTTTCTACATGTAGCCATCCAGTGAGACCAGCACCATTTGTTGAAGATGCTATCTTTTTTCCATTGTATGTTTTTGGCATCTTTGTCAAAAATCAGGTGTTCATAAGTATGTGGGATTATTTCTGGGTCTTCTGTTCGGTTCCATTGAGCCACCATTCCGATTCTATGCCAGTACCATGCAGTTTTTATAAGTGTTGCTCTATAGTACAGCTTGAGATCAGGGATGGAGATACATTGAGAAGATCTTTTATTGTAGAGGATTGTTTTAGCAATTCTGGGTTTCTTGTTATTCCATATGAAGGTGAGAATTTTTCTTTCAAGGTCTGTAAAGAATCGTGTTGTAATTTGATGGAAATTGCATCTATAGATTGCTTTTGGTAAGATGGCCATTTTTACTATGTTAATCCTGCCAAGTCATGAGCATGGGAGATCTTTCCATCTTCTAATATCTTCTTCTAATTTTTTCTTCAGAGACAACAAGGTACTTTATGTCTTTTGTGGCTATTGTGAAGGGTGTTGTTTCCCTAATTTCTTTCTCAGCCCTTTTTTTTTTTGGCAAGTGGATCAAAGACCTCAATATAAAACCAGACACACTAAATCTGTTAGAAGAAAAAGTAGGGAAGAGCCGGGAAATCATTGTCACAGGAGACAACTTCCTGAACAGAACACCAACAGCACAGGCTCTAAGATCAACAATCACCAAATGGGACCTCATGAAACTGAAAAAGCTTCTGTAAAGCAAAGGACACTGTCGTCAAAACAAAACGACTACTTACAGATTGGGAAAGGATCTTCACCAACCCTATATCTGACAGAGGGCTAATATTCAGACTATATAAAGAACTCAAAAAGTTAAAAAGCAACAAATCAAGTAATCCAATTAAAAAAATGGGAAAAAGAGCTAAACGGAGAATTCTCGATAGAGGAATATCGAATGGCAGAGAAACACTTAAAGAAATGCTCAACCTCATTAGCCATCAGGGAAATGCAAATCAAAACAACCCTGAGATTTCACCTTGCACCCATCAGAATGACTAAGATCAAAAACTCAAGTGACAACACATGCTGGAGAGGTTGTGGAAAGAGGGGAACCCTCCTCCACTGCTGGTGGGAATGCAAACTTGTACAACCACTCTGGAAATCAATCTGGCGCTTTCTCAGACAACTAGGAATAGCACTTCCTCAAGATCCAGCTATACCACTTGTAAGCATATATCTAAAAGAGGCTCAAGTACACAATAAGGACATTTGCTCATGTTTATAGCAGATTTATTTGTAATAGCCAGAAGCTGGAAACAACCCAGATGCCCCTCAACTGAGGAATGGATACAGAAAGTATGGTACATCTATACAATGGAATACTACTCAGCAATAAAAAAAAAAAAAAAAAAACAAGGAAAACATGAAATTTGCAGGTAAATGATGGGAACTGGAAAGTATCATCCTGAGTGAGCTATCCCAGAAGCAGAAAGACACCCAGGGTATATACTCACTCATATAGACATATAATATAGGACTAACCTACTAAAATCTGTACACTTAAAGAAACTAATCAAGAGGGAGGACTCTGGCTAAAATGCTCAATCCCCATCCAGAAAGGCAAAGAGGATGGACATCAGAAGAAGGAGAAAACAGGGAACAAGTTAGGAGCCTCCCATTCAGGGCCTCTGAAAGGCTTTGCCCTGCAGACTAACAAAGCAGATGCTGAGACTTATAGCCAACCTTTGGGCAGAGTGCATGGAATCTTATTAAAGAAGTGGGAAATAGTAAGATCTGGAGAGGACAGAAGCTCCACAAGGAGAGCAACAGAACCAAAAAGATCTGAGCACGGGGGTCTTCCCAAAGACTGATACTCCAACCAAGTAGCATGCATGGAGATAACCTAGAACTCCTGCACAGATGTAGCCCATGACAGTCCAGTCTCCAAGTGGGTTCCATACTAATGGGAACAGGGACTGTCTCTGACATGAACTGATTGGCCTGCTCTTTGATCACCTCCCCCTGAGGGGGAAGCAGCCTTACCAGGCCACAGAGGGAGACAATGCAGCCACTCCTGATGAGACCTAATAGACTAGGATCAGAAAGAAGGAAAAGAAAACCTCCCCTACCAGTGGGGAGGTACTTGGGAAGGGGCATGCATGGAGAAGGGCAAGGAAGGGAGGGATTGGAAGGAGAGGAGGGAGGGAGCTAAAGGGGGGATACAAAGTGAATAAAGTGTAATTAATAAAAAAATAAATAAAAAGGTATTTTCTTACTCAGAAGGCAGAGGCAGGAGGAGCTCTGTGAGTTAAAAGCCAGCCTGGTCTACAGAGCAAGTTCCAGAGCAGTCAGGACTACACAGAGAAACCTTGTTTCAAAAAACAAAACAAAACAAAACAAAACATAAACAATTTTTTTCTTAATCCTTATGTTTTATTGTTTTTGTATTTATTCCCAATTCCACTTACACATTTACAAGACATATGTTATATTTTGTGTTTTTACTTGACAATAAGTAATAAAGATAGGATTTATTTATGAAACTTTATGCTGTACTTATTTGAAAAAATTATATGGACTTGTCGCAAGATAGAATCTTTTTTCTTCCTGAGGATTATGTAGGAGAAAAGTTAGAAAAATCAATTTGTCCAAAACTGATTTGCATACTTCAAATGTATTTAGTTATTCTCTGAATGAATTCACTTTTAGTTCCTAAGTAACAGAAAAGCGCCTTGTGCTAGTTTAAACAAAAACCAGGAAGAGGTATAAACCATCTTTCACAATCAAGGACTTCTGAGTGCAATTGGGCTTCCAAAGAGTTATGCAGAGCTGAGGGCTATGAAGATGGTTCAAGTATTCCATCTACACTTTTTCCTTGTTCTTGGAGACCTGATGGCTTCTATTGTAGAGGCTGGGTTTCTGGTCCTCAGTTCTCATAATGAAGCCCAGGTACAGCTTCCTGCCACAGTTCTGCCACCTGGAGATGATTTTCTTTTTCTAGTTTTCACCTTTCACTAGGGAAAGAAAACCTGTTTGGATGAGTTCAAAGAAAGTGTGTCTTAGTCAAATGTGGTCTGGGGAAGGAATAAGATTGTGAAGCAATCATTGTCAACTCCAAAGAGGTCTGAGGGAAATGGAACAGAAATCCAGAATGGTCTCTGTGCAGGCTCATTACAATCTCTAGAAATTAATGGATATAATCTATTGTTTTTGGATTTCTTCACTTTTATATTTAAACATTATAAAACACATTTCTTATTAGTATTAAATTGGGTTAAGAAATCAAGATTATGCATGTGCCCAAACTGTCCTTGTCTAAAGAGACACTTTTTCTCGATAAAAGACAAAAACAAAAACCTATCATATGTAGGCCATTAAAAAAAACAACAAACAAACAAACAAACAAACAAAAAACATCTTCAGCATGTTGTCCTTATGTGGTAGCCTGAACCTGACACAGAAAGGAAAAGAAGAAAATAAAAGCAAACCCAAGGACTAAGGATAAAGATCAGTGATAGTATACTTGACTAGCATTTACAAGGGCATGGCTTCTAACTCAGTACTGCAAACAAAAATAATTTTTAAATATTTTAAATAAGACAAAAAAATTATATGTTTAATGTGGAGTGATTTGCAAGAATTATCAAGACTACTGTAAACATGAAAGAGAGTGCCATTTGGAAGACACTTAAACACAGCTTTACCCGTGCTGGTTTTATTTTCTGGGTCAGGTCTAACCAGATCTTCTGCAGCGCTGTTTGGGTGTGGTGGTGGAAGTCTGGGGTGAGTCACACTGATGACCAATAGTGAGATCTTTTTCTCTTTATAATGAAGGAATGTGGTTTGTTCAGATACCATCCACTTAAAATGCCTTCTGGATATTCTGCAAGTAGTCTTTTGTTGGTGTTTCTCTGCAATTACAGCACCTAGGAAGCTGAGCAGGAGGATGAACAGTTTGAGGCCAGTCTGGGATGTATGGGAGAAGTCTGTAAGAGGAAAGGGGAGGGGAAAGGAAAGAAGAGCAGGAGGAAGAGGGAGGGGGAGGAGAAAGAAGGGGAGGAGCTCATGAAGGGAAGGGAGAGAAGGAAAGGGGAAGGGATAAGAGAGGAAGAAGTCTGTGAAAGAGGAAATGAGGCCTAGGCCAGGAATATGCCTATTGCTTAAAAAAAACATATATATATGTACATATTATGTATATATATACATATATATTAGATGTATTTGTTTTACTTTTATATGAGTATTTTGCCAACATCTATGCTCATGCACCACATGCATGCCTGGTACGTGAGGAGGTCAGATGAAAGCTTTAGATGCCTTGAAGCTGGAGTCATGAATGGGTGTGAGCCACCATGTAGGTGCTGGAAATAGAACCCAAGTCCTCTGAAAGAAAAACAACTGCTTTTAACCACTGAGCCATCTCTCCATCCCCAAGATGACAATTTCATTTTTAGTAGGAGGTGATGGAGTAGAAAGGAGGAGACTATTAATTTGGTTTCTGTCATAAAATGATTTATATGAATTAATTTCTATGAATCACTTTGACCTAGGAAACTCTAGAAAAATCAAGACATTAAGAATTTTGTCTACTTTTCTTAAGAACTGGAATCAAGCTATTTTTTGTTGAGAGACTGAAATTTTTTGTAGAAAAAAAAAAACTAATCCGATAAAAAGGTTGTTTACAGAGTGGGAAAAGAACAGGAGCCACACAACAGCAACCATACCTGGAGAACCTGACTTAATTATTAAGGTCATACAGCATGACTCAGTTTCCTGGGCTGCCTTCAGGTCTGAGGGACCATAATGAACATGTAACTAGTCTCTAGATAGAATGACAGGGGTTTTGTTGAATACCATCATTACTAAGCATATATCATTCCATACTCATTTTCTTTGTTGCATAACATGCTAGAGTTATTTCAAACAATTGGCTATTTTTCTGCACTGATACAAACTAAACCCATGTCTCCATCAAATTTGTATTTTCTCTGAAAAATTAAAAGAACACCATTGTTGAGGTTGAGCATACTCAGTTAAATTCTGCCTGAGAGCTTGATCATGAGTGTGGCCTAGGCCAGAGCTCTCCTATTGCTTGGCTACATGGCTCACCCTCTGGTCTGGAGAATGCCTAGAATGTTGACAGAGTAGAGACAGAGCTAGGGCATCCATTTATTAAACAAGAGGTTGCTTCTGACCTGGAATAAAAAAAAAAAAAAAAAGTGCTGTCCCGTTTAGAAGACCATCTGCAGCTTCCAGTAATTTAATATGTAATAGCAACATGTGCAATTTAATAATTGTAGCTAGTATTGTTATATTCTTATACAAAAGACACTGAATGCCTTAATAGATCACCTCTCTCAGCTCTCAGAAAGACTCTACCCAGCAGCTGTTTTTGTATTACCCACAGGTAACATGTCTGGGAACTGAGAAACAAAGTGTTCAAGTCACTGACTAGCTCAGTGATGCGGGCTGGGATTTGAACACAGCTGTGCAGATCATCTGGTTCCTGTGCTTCATCTACTATGCCAGTTATGACAGCCTCCAGCAAATCGAAATGCAGATTTACGTGGAAGTTTTTTTCAGCTCTCCTTTACTGTTTCAAGTGTATATTAGTACGTAAGTTAAAAACAACACAAAACAAACAAAGCAGCCCAGTGTGCTGCTTCATGCCAGTAAGTCCACGTCTCAGCAGGCGCAGTTAAAGGATCCACAAAGTCCGAGACAGCCTTAGCTATAAAAAGAAAGCCGTGAAACAAAACAAACCCATGACCTAAAAGGACACTATTTATGATTATATATATGTATATATATATTTTTTTTTCTTTTCCAAATTGTTTGAGGTCATTGTAGCTCTTTCACTTTTTTATTACCATATGTTAGTTGTGAAAAATAATGGATTTCATTAAGAAATGTTAAAACATATATCTAAGTTACACTGATCATGATTACTACCCCTTTATCCTTTCTTCCTCCTCTCTGCAAATAACGACATGCACACACTCACACACACACTTTACATGTATGCAGGTATGTATATATATGCATTTTCTTGATATAAGAGAAAATATTTTCCCCATTATTTTCTCTCATCCTTCCTTCCAATCCCATTATACTCTATCTTTCCTTCCCACGACTTTACTTTTTTGTCATGTGTGTGTATATATATATATATATATATATATACATATATATACATATATATGTATATATATATATGTGTGTGTGTGTTCCTTATATGAAAAAAACATGCAGTATTTGTCTAAGTATGACCTATTTCACTTGATATGATGATCTCTGATTTTATCCAGTATCTGAAAAATCACATTACTTTGTTTTTTTTAATGGGAACAAATCTTTATAAATAACTTTTAAATCAGAAAAGTAAAACTCTTATAATTCTTTTTATAGCACATATGTATTATTAGTGTTTTGAGTTTAAGGCCCTTTACCACAGAATATAGCTTTAAACTTTACTCAAATTGAGTTTATAATCCCTATGACTTACCTACATGCACATAACAAGAGTATGCCATAAGTAGCAAATACTAAACTATTTTATCATTTGGAATTAACTAAAATCCAAAAATGGAGGGCATGCCTATGAGGAAATTTTGCATAATTTGAAGTAGGTCAGATCCACTTCTTTCTTTTAATTTTTATTTTTTATATTAATCACAGGTTGTTTACTTTGTATCCCAGCCATAGCCCCCTGCTTCATTCCCTCCCAATCCCACCCTCCCTCCCTCATCTCCTCCCTGCCTCTTTTCAAGTCCATTGCTAGGGGAGGACCTCCTCCCCTTCCATCTGACCCTAGCTTATCAGGTATCTTGAGGACTGGCTGCAATGTCCTCCTCTGTGGCCTAGCAAGGCTACTCCTCCCTCGGGGGGGTGGGCAGCAAAGAGCCAGTTGTTGAGTTCATGTCAGAAATAGACCTTGTTCCCCTTACTAGGAAAACCCACTTGGATACTGAGCTACAAAGGGTTACATCTGAGCAGTGGTTCTAGGTTATATCCGTACATGGTCCTTGGTTCAAGAAACAGTCTCATAGAAGACCCCTGTGCCCTGATATATTTGGTCCTTTGGAGCTCCTGTCCTCTCCAGGTCATACTAACTCCCCTTTCTTTCATATGATTCCCTGCACTCTGCTGAAGGTTTGTTTATGAGTCTCAGCATCTGCTTTGATACACTGCTAGGTAGAGTCTTTCAGAGGCCCTCTGTGGTAGGCTTCTATCCTGTTGTTTTTTTCCTACTTCCAATGTCCATCCCATTTGTCTTTCTAAGTGAGGATTGATCATCTTACCCCAGGTCCTCTTTCTTGTTTATCTTCTTTAGGTGTACAGATTTTAGTTTGCTTATCCTATCTTATAGGTCTAGTACCCACTTATAAATGAGTATATACCGTGTGTGTCTTTCTGTTCTGGGGTACCTCACTCAGGATGATCTTTTCTAGATCCTGCAATTTGCCTGCAAATTTCATGATTTCCTTGTTTTTAATTGCTGAGTAGTATTCCATTGTGTAAAAGTACCACAATTTCTGTATCCATTCCTCCATTGACGGACATCTGGGTTGTCTGTAGAAGAATACAGAATGGCAGAAAAACACTTAAAGAAATGCTCAACGTCATTAGCTATAAGAGAGATGAAAATCAAAATGACCCTGAGATTTCACCTTACACCCATCAGAATGGCCAAGATCAAAATGTAAGTGACAACACATGCTGGAGAGATTGTAGAGAAAGGGGAACCCTTCTCCATTGCTGGTGGGAATGTAAACTTGTACAAACACTGGAAATCAATCTGGGACTTTCTCAGACAATTAGAAATATTGCTTCCTCAAGATCCAGCTATACTACTCCTAGGCATATATCCAAAAGATGCTCAAGCACACAACAAGGACATTTGCTCAACCATGTTTGTAGCAGCTTAATTTATAATAGCCCGTACCACAGTTTCTTTATCCATTCTTCAGCTGAGGGACATCTGGGTCATTTCCAGTTTCTGGCTATTACAAATAGAGCTGCTATGAACATAATTGAGCAACTGTCCTTGTCGTATGGTAGAGCATCTTTTGGTTATGTGCCCAGGAATGATATAGCTGAGCCTTGAGGTAGAGCTGTTCACAATTTTCTGAGAAAGTGCCATATTGATTTCCAAAGTGGTTGTACAAGTTTGTACTCCCAGCAGCAATGGAAAACTGTTTCCCTTTCTCCACAACCTCACCAGCATGTGCTGTCACTTGAGTTATTGATCTTTGCCATTGTGATAGGTGTAAGATAGAATCTCAGAGTCATTTTGATTTGTATTTTCCTGATGACTAAGGATGTTGAGCATTACTTTAGTGCTTTTCAGCCATTCGATATTTTTCTATTGAGAATTCTCTGTTCATCACTGTACCACATTTTTAATTGGATTACTTAGTTTGTTAGTGTTTAATTTCTTGAGTTCTTTATGTATTTTAGATATTAGCCCTTGGTTGGATGTAGGGTAGGTGAAGATTTTTTCCAGTCTCTAGGCTGTCATTTTGTTCTGTTGATAGTGTCCTTTGCATTACAGAAGCTTTCAATTTCATGAGGTCCCATTTGTTGGTTGTTGATCTTAGAGCCTGAGCTCTTGGTAGGAAGTTGTCTCCTGTGCCAATGAGTTCAAGGTTCTTCCCCACTTTTTCTTCTAACAGATTTAGTGTTATTATCTAGTCTTATTATCTTTTTAAAATTAATTAATTTTTTATTAATTACAGTTTGTTCACTTTGTATCACAACTGTAGCCCCCTCCGTCACCCCCTCCCAATCCCGTCCTCTCTCCCTCTTCTCCACCCATGCACTTCCTCCAGTCCACTGATAGGGTAGGTCCTTCTCCTCTTCCATCTGGTCCTAGTCTATCAGATTTCATCAGGAGTGACTACATTGTCTTCATCTGTGGCCTGGTAAGACTGCACCCCCCTCTGGGAAAGGTGATCAAAGAATAGGCCACTGAATTCATGTCAGAGAGTGTCCCTGTTCCCATTACTAGGGTACCCACTTACAGACTGAGCTGCCATGTGCTACATCTGAGCAAGGGTTCTAGGTTATCACCATGAATGGTCCTTGGTTGGAGTATCAGTCTCAGAAAAGACCCTTGGGCCCAGATATTTTGGTTCTGTTGCTCTCCTTGTGGAGCTCCTGTCCCCTCCAGGTCTTTCTA
The DNA here is from genome assembly GCF_907164565.1 of Psammomys obesus. NCBI lineage: Eukaryota > Metazoa > Chordata > Mammalia > Rodentia > Muridae > Psammomys > Psammomys obesus. The sequence continues at coordinate 216,418 of NW_026587759.1, forward strand.
TTTCACTCCTCTTTTATAAGATTCCCTGCACTCTGCCCAAAGTTTGGCTATGAGTCTCAGCCTCTGCTTTGAAACCCTGCAGGATAGAGTCATTCAGAGTCCCTCTGTGGTAGGCTCCTGTCCTGTTTCCTGTTTTCTCCCTCTTGTGATGTCCATCCCGTTTGCCTTTCTGAATAATGACTGAACATTGTTTGTACTTTCCCTCAATCTTTGTTCCTTCGTTTATCCCTGCACTTCTTGTAGGCAGGGTAATTTTTGGATCACAGGTTTTTCTGTTTGTTTGTTTGCTTGTTTGTTTTCCTGTGGGTTGTTTTTCATCTTCCACTAGTTCTACCTGGCTAGGATGTGATCATTTCTGTTTTCATGCCCCCCCACCCCCATTAGGAGTCTTAGCTAAAGTCACACCCATGTCCTTCTGGGAACCTATTCTGTTGCAAGCCTCCAACTTGACAAAGACATGTCCCTGCTTAGTTTCCTTTCTTGTTTCCAGTCCTCTCACCTTCCCTCCCTGTTCTCCCCATATCTGATCCCCACCCTTGTTTTTCTCCCATTCCATCTCCTGTCCAGTTCTATCTCTTCATCAACTTCTGTTGTCTTTTCTATTTCCCCTTTCTGGCACCCTTCCTTGGGCCCTCCTTGTTACTTAACTTCTTTGGGTCTGTGGATTGTAGTGTAATTATCCTGTACTATAGCTCTAATATTCGCTTATAAGTGAGTACATCATGTGAATTTTCTGGGTCTGCGTTACCTCACTAAGGATGATCTTTTCTAGCTCCATCCATTTGCCTGCAATTTTCATGATTTCTTTGTTTTTAAAAGCCGAGTAGTATTCCATTGTGTAACTATACCACACGTGTATCCAGAATTCATTTGAGAGACATCTAGCTTGTTTTCAGATTCTGGCTATTATGAATAAAGCTGCCATGAACATAGTTGAGCAAAAGTCCTTGTATGGTAGAACACCTTTTGTATATATGCCCAGGAGTGGTATAGCTGGTTCCTGAGGTAGCACTATTCCCTCTTTTATGAGAGAGCACCAGATTGATTTCCAGAGAGGTTGTACAAGTTTGCACTATTACCAGCAATGGAGGAGTGTTCCTCTTTCTCCGCATCCTTCCAGCATGTGTTGTCCCTTGAGTTTTTGAACTTAGCTATTCTGATGAGTGTAAGATGGAATCTTAGAGTCATTTTGATTTGCATTTCTCTGATGGCTAAGGATGTTGAGCATTTCTTTAAGTGTTTCTTTGCCATTCTATATTCCTCTATTGATAATTCTCTATTTAGCTCTGTACCCCATTTTTTTGGCTGGATTACTTGATTTGTTGATGGTTAATTTCTTAAGTTTCTTGTATATTTTAAATATTAACCCTCATGTCTAATGTAAGGTTGATGAAGATCTTTTCCCAATCTGTAGGTTGCCATTTTTTTCTATTGACAGTGTCCTTTGACTTACAGAAGCTTCTCAGTTTCATGATATCCCATTTATTAATTGTTGATCTCAGAGCCTGTGCTTTTGGTATTCTGTTCAGGAAGTTGTCTCCTATGCCAATGAGTTCCAGGCTTTTCCCTACCTTGTTTTCTAATAAGTTCAGAGTTTCTGGTTTTATGTCTAGGTCGTTGATCCACTCGTACATGAGTTTTGTGCAGGGTGATAAATACAGGTATATTTGCATTTTTCTACATGCAGACATCCAGTTAGACTAACACCATTTGTTGAAGATGCTTTCTTTTTGCCATTGTATGGTTTTGGCTTCTTTGCTAAAAACCAAGTGCTTGTAGGATTGTAGGTTTATTTCTGGGTATTCAGTTTTGTTCTACTGATTAGCCTGCATGTTTTTATATCAGCATCATGTAGTTTTTATTACTATTACTCTGTAATACAGCTTGAAATCAGGGATGTTTATACCCACCTGAAATTCTTTTACTGTATAGAATTGTTTTTGCTATCCTGGGTCTTTAATTTTTCCATATGAAGTTAATGGTTGCTTTTTCTAGGTCTGTAAAGAATTATGTTGGAATTTTGATGGGGATTGCATTGAATCTTTTTACAAGATGGCCATTTTTACTATGTTAATGGAAGATTTTTCCATCTCCTAAATTTTTCCTCAACTTCTTTCTTCAAAGACTTGAAGTTCTTGTCATACAAGACTTTCACTTTCTTAGTTAGTGTTGCACCAAGATATTTTATATTATTTGAGGCTATTGTGAAGGGTGCTGTTTCTTTAATTTGTTTCTCAGCCCTTTTTTTCACTTTTTTCCATAAAGGACGGCTACTAACTCTTTTGAGTTAATTTTGTATTCAGACACTTTCCAGAAGTTTATCAGTCATAGGAGTTCTCTGGTAGAATCTTGGGGGTCATTTATGTATGCTATTATACTATTTGCAAACAGCAATACTTTGACTTCTTCTCTTCTGATTTCTATCTCCTTGATCTCCTTTACTTGTCTTATTGCTCTGGATAGAACTTCAAGTAGTATATTGAAGAGATATGGTGAGAGTGGACAGCCTTGTCTTGTCCCTGATTTTAGTGGGAACACTTTAAGTTTTTCTCCTTTTAACTTGATGTTGGATATTGGCTTGCTGTATATTGCCTTTATTGTGTTTATGTATGTGCCTTGTATCCCTGATTTCTCCAAGACTTTAAAAAAGAAATGGTATTGGATTTTGTCAAAGGGCTTATCAGCATCTACTGAGATGATCATGTGGTTTTCTTCTTTCAGTTTGTTTATATGGTGGATTACGTTGATGGATTTTCAAATGATGAACCTTCCCTGCATTCCTGGGATGAAGCCTACTTGATCGTGGTGGATGATAATTTGATGTGTTCCTGGCTTCAGCTTGCAAATATTTTATTCAGTATTTTTGGATCAGTGTTCATAAGGGTGATTGATTTGAAATTATTTTTTCTTTGTTGGGTTTTTGTATAGTTTAACTATCAGGGTGACTGTGGACACATAGAATAAGTTTGGCAATGTTCCTTCTGTTTCTATTTTGTGAAATAGTTTGAGGAGTGTTAGTATTAATTCTTCAGTAGAATTCTGTGTTAAAACCTTCTGGACGAGGGTTGTTTTTGGTTGGGAGGCTTTTGATGACTGCTTCTATTTTTTAAGGGGTTATAAGTTTATTTAAATTGTTACCCTCTTCTTGATTTAGATTTGGTAAGTGGTATGTTCAGATCGAATGTTCTGTAGATATATGTTAGGTCCAATTCACTCAAAACATCGGTTAGTTTCAATATTTCTCTGTTTAATTTCCATCTCAATGATCTTTCCATTAGTGAGAGAGGTGTGTTGACATCTTGTACTATTAACATGTGGGGTTCAATGTGTGATTTATACTTTAATAATGTTTCTTTTACAAACGTGGGTGCCCTTTTATTTAGGGAATATATGTTCAGAACTGAGATGTCATCTTGGTCTATTTTTCCTTTGTTGAGTATGAAATGCCTTTCCCCATCTTTTTGATTAATTTTTCTTGAAAGTCTATTTCATTAGATATTAGAGTAGCTACTCCAGCTTGTTTCTTGTGTCCATTTGCTGGGAAAAAAAAATTTCCAGCCCTTTATTCTGAGGTAATAATGTCTATCATTATTCCTGTCGTGTGTTTCTTTTATGCAGCAGAATGATGGGTCCTGTTTATGCATCCATTCTGTTAGCCTGTATCTTTTTATTGGGAAGTTGGGACCATTGATGTTGAGAGATATCAATGAGCAGTTGTTGTTACTTCCTGTTATTTTGATGTTGGTGGTGTTAGAGAGTGTGTGTACGTGCTTCTTTTCTTTTGGTTTCTTGGTTGTGGGGTTATCTGTTTTCTGTGCTTTCCTGGGTGTAGTTAGCCTCCTTGGGTTAGAGTTTTCTAGTATCTTCTGTAGGGCTGGATTTTGTCTACATACTGTTTAAACTTGTTTTTGTCATAGAATATGTTGTTTTCTCCATCTATGTTGATTGAAAGTTTTGCTGGGTATAGTAGTCTGGGTTGACATCAGTGCTCTCTTAGTATCTGCATGATATCTGACTAGGCCAAGGCTTTCAGAAGCCTGTTGGGAAGTCAGTTGTAATTCTGATTGGTTTGCCTTTATGTGACTTGGCCTTTTTTTCCCTGTGACTTTTAATATTCTTTCTTTGTTTTGTACATTTAGTATTTTACCATGAGCTGGGAATTCTGCACTAAAAACATCTGGATCTGGGCTTTTTTTTCTGGTTCAGAGACTTTGATGACTGTGTCTATTTCCTAGGAGTTATAGGACTCTTTAAACTGTTTACTTGATCTTGATTTAGCTTTGGTAAGTGAAATCTATCTATAAAATCAAGGATTTTCTTTAGGTTTTCTAATTTTGTGGAATACAGGCTTTTGAAGTAAGACCCAATGCTCTTTGGATTTTCTCAGTGTTTGTTGTTATGTCCCCTTTTTCATTCTGGTTTTCTCAATTTGGATACTGTTTCTCTGCTTTTTAGTTAGTTTGGCTAGGCATTTGTTTATCTTGTTGATTTTCCCAGAGAAAATTCTTTATACTGTTTCCTTCATCTCTAAGTTACTGATTTCAGCCCTTAATTTTATTATTTTCTATCTATCTACTCCTCTTGGATATGTTTGCTTCTTTTTTTTTCTAGAGCTTTTAGGTATGCTTTTAAATTGTTAGTAATGAGAACTCTCCAATTTCCTTATGAAGGCACTTAGTAATCCCCTTATGACTTCTTTCATTGTGTCCTATAAGTTTGGGCATATTGTTCCTTAATTTTCATTGAATTCGAGAGCATTTTTAATTTTTTTCTTTCTTTCGTCCCTGTCCCAGTGGTCATTTTGTAGGGAGTTGTTTGGTTTCAATGTGTTAATAGGCTTTATGTTGTTTCTGAGTTCCAGTTTTAACCCATGGTGGTCTGTTAAATTCAAGGGGTTATTTCAATCTTCTTATATCTGTTGATGCTTGCTTTGTGACTGAGCATATGCTCAATTTTTGGAGAAGGTTCTGTGAGGTGCTGAGAAGAATGTATTCTTCATAGAATATATTCTTTTGTGCTTGGGTGAAATGTTTTCTAGCTATCTGCCAAGTCCACTTGATTCATGACATGTTAGTTTCATTATTTCTCCATTTAGTTGCTGTCATGATGATCTGTCCATTGGTGAGAGTGGGGTATTTAAGTCTCCCTTGGGAAATACGTGTTATTCGATGTGATTTAAGCTTACTAATGTTTCTTTTATGAATGTGAGTGACCTTGCGTTTGAGGCATAGATGCTCAGAATCGAGACATCATCTTGCTGTATTTTTCCTTTAATGAGTATGAAGTGTCCTTCCCCATCTTTTTTGATTAATTTTGGTTGAAAGTCTATTTTATTAGATACTATAATGGTTACTTCAGCTTACTTTTTGGGTATGTTTGCTTAAAAAACCTTTTTTCCAGCCCTTTTCTCTGGGGTAATGTCTGTATTTATTGCTGAGATGTGTTTCTTATATGCAGTAGGTTGATGGATCTTGTTTTTGCACACATTTTGTTAACCTGTATCTTTTATTGGGGAGTTGAGTCTATTGATAAACATTCATTTGTCAATGTTAAAACTTTGTTATTGTTCTATATCTTCACTCTCAAAAAGGTTAAATATGCTTGGTCTTTTTTTCTGAATATGGTAACATTAATCTGTAATATAGCCTTAGACTTTATAAACTAAATCACATAAAAAACTGCTATACTCTCTTTATGTACTTATGTTTGCTTTTTTAAGGCTCCAATTTAATAGGGATAAAACCTAGAGTCCTAGTCTTCAATTGATGCTTAACAAACGCAGGTTAGTAGTCAGTCGTCTTGTAGAAGATCAAGCCCTTTAATGTGTCCAAAAATATATTTATAGTCCTGCAGATGCAGACACGATTCCTCTGTCATCTTAACTAAACAGCTGAGGATGGTCCCTGAACCCCCTTTCAAGAGTTGGTAAAAATTATTTTTAAAGTCTGAAAGGAGTCTTCCTAATAGGCTCAGCTACAGAACAAAACTATACTCCAGACTGTGGCTGTTGCTCTGAGACCATCTGCATTCTTGCAGAGAAAACAAGGGGTCTGCAGTGCTCCATCCTGTAGGGTTCTAGCCTAAGTCAACTCTGTCAGGTTACTTCTTCAAATGCAGCCAGGAAAAACCCTGATTCCTAGCTGCCCCAACAAGCCCTGCCCTGCCTGCCAGCAGACAGGCCTCTCGAAGTCAAAATGCTCCCATGCTGGCTTGTCTTCTGTGACTGGGCAGGGAGGCTCAACCAGCACGAGAGCCACAGACACTACCAGCCTTGGACTGTTGGAAGACAAATGGCTCCTAGATTCAGCAAACTCCACCAGCCTCACTGAGCCTAGGGTAACACGGAAGGTCTCTTTTAACCTCACAATCTGGTTCTGGTTCCACGGTCATATTACCAATTTCTGTCTTGGCAGGCTTCAAATGCCTTCTCAGTCCTCTTCCTATGCAAGAGAACATGCCTTAAGCCTCACTCCTAGAGCTGCTATTCTCAGGTCTAGACACAGTCTAGTTTGTTACCAGAATCAAAAAAGCAGGTCTCAGATGTAGCCTTTTACCAGTCCTTTAGCTAGGGACAATAAACTCCACAGCAATCTCACCTATGTCTCATAATAAATAATTGGATACAGGGCCTAAGGATACATGAATATAAGTTGTGAGGCTCTAAGAAAATGTTTGAGGGTCTAAGTAAGTGTTTTAAGGTTGGTAAAAGCAAGTTATATAAAGGAAAGCTTCTAAGAAAAAAAATGTTTGTAGGTCTAATAAGGAGTTTTAAGTTTGACAGATTCAAGTTATGAACGTTGGAAGGTCTAAGGTGATTTAAAGTATCCTAAATAGATAAAAATGCGTCATATTTCTGCCTATTGCTAGGCTACTATTGTATTAACTATCCAGAGCTTTGGCATTTATTAGTAGAACTATTTTTTATTAATCTAACTCTAATAAAAACGTTTCACTATATGATCCACTATCATAATTCCAAGCTTGAGATTTTGAACTTCCTTTATTTTGCCTTTTTTTTTTAATTTTATTTTTTTCTTATCAGTTACATTTTATTAACTCTGTATCCCAGCCGTGTCCCGATCCCTCATTCCCTCCCAGTCCCTTCTTCCCTCCCTCATCTCCACCGTGCCCCTTGCCAAGTCCACTGATAGGGGGGACCTCCTCCCCATTCATTTGATCCTGTTTTATCAGGTATCTTCAGGACTGGCTGCAAAGCTCTCCTCTGTGGCTTAACAGGACTGCTCCTCCCTTGGGGGGTGGGGAGGCCAAAGAGCCAGTCATTGAGTTCCTGTTAGAAATAGTCCTTGTTCCCCTCACTATGGGAAACCAATTGGTTACTGAGCTACCACAGGCTACATCTGAGCAAAGGTTCTAGGTTACATTCATACATGGTCCTTGGTTGCATGTCAGTCTCAGAAAAGACCCTGTGCCCAGATATATTTGGTCCTGTGGAGCTCCTATCCTTTCCTCATCAGACTAACTCCCCTTCTTTCTTATGATTCCCTGTACTCTGCCAAAGGTTTGGTCATGAGTCTTTGCTTTGAAAACACTGCTAGTTAGAGTTTTTCAAATGCGCTCAGTAGACTCCTGTCAATGTTCAATGCACATCCCCTCTGTCTTTCAAAACGAGGATTGATAATCTTACCCCATGTCGGCTCTCTTGATTATCTTTTTTAGGTGTATAGATTTCATTATGTTTATCATATCTTATAGGTCTATATAAGTGAGTATATACCGAGTTTGTCTTTCTCCTTCTGGGATATTTCACTCAGGATGATCTTTTCTAGATCCCACCATTTGCCTGCAAATTTCATGATTTCCTCCTTTTTGATTGCTGAGTAGTATTCCATTGTGTAAAAATACCACAATTTCTGTACCCATTCCTCCGTTGATGGACATCTGGGTTGTTTCCAGGTTCTAGCTATTACAAATAAAGCTGCTATAAACATGGTTGAGCAAATATCTCTTTTGTGTACTTGAGCAAACTTTGGGTATATGCCTAGCAGTGGTATAGCTGGGTCTTGAGGAAGCACTATTTGTCTTAGAAAGCGCCAGATAGATTTCCAGAGTGGTTGTACCAGTTTACATTCCCACCAGCAGTGGAGGAGGGTTCCCCTTTCTCCACAACCTCTCCAGCATGTGTTGTCACTTGAGTTTTTCATTTTGGCCATTCTGATGGGTGTAAGGTGATATCTCAGGGTCGTTTTGATTTGCATTTCCCTGATGGCTAATGAGGATGAGCATTTCTTTAAGTGTTTCTCTGCCATTCAATATTCCTCTGTCGAGAATTCTCTGTTTAGCTCTGTTCCCCATTTTTTAATTGGATTACTTGGTTTGCTGCTTTTCAGCTTCTTTAGTTCTTTGTATATACTCGATGTTAGTCCTCTGTCAGATAAAGGGTTAGTGAAGATTCTTTCCCAATCTGTAGGCAGGCGTTTTGTTTTGATGACAGTGTCCTTTGCTTTACAGAAGCTTTTCAGTTTCATGAGGTCTCATTTATTGATTGTTGCTCTTAGAGCCTGTGCTGTTGGTGTTCTGTTCAGGAAGTTGTCTCCTGTGCCAATGAGTTCTAGGCTATTCCCCACTTTTTCTTCTAACAGATTTAGAGTATCTGGTTTTATGTTGAGGTCTTTGATCCACTTGGACTTTAGTTTTGTGCAGGGTGATAAATATAGATCTATTTTCATTTTTCTGCATGTGGACATCCAGTTGGACCAGCACCATTTGTTGAAGATGCTGTCTTTTTTTCCATTGAATGGTTTTGGCTTCTTTGTCAAAAATAGAGTATTCATAGGTGTGTGGGTTTATTTCTGGGTCTTCTATGTGGTTCCATTGATCCTCCTTTCTGTTTTTATGCCAATATCATGCAGTTTTTATTACTATTGCTTTATTTTGCCTTTTAAGTATAGACTTAGAAGTTGTTTCTCATTGTGTTAAACTTATATACTTCCAGTCTTCTGGAGAGAGAGAAGAAGTCCCTCTTTCATGGTATATAATCATGCTAAAAATCAAGACCAAATAAGCTTTTGTTCCTTCTACTTCACGGGAGGCTTCTGCCTTGCCAGAGCTCATCTTCAAGTGTGCTTATTCTATCAACACAAAGGTGTATGTCTACTGCCTTTTTCTACAATGTATATTTCACTACAGATTACAATGCTGATGATAACATGTCTAAAGTTTTATCTCCTTTGTAAAACTTAAAAGAAATTCTTGTAAGCTGCAGGAAATGCACCCGAATCCACTTCTCAGCTCAAATGAAATCCAAATAAGCACTGCCAATCAATAGCCTAAGTTTCCCACCTATTGCCTATCTCAGGGGGTGGGGTTCCTCCCTCTTTCCTGAGTTTTGGGACTCCCCTTTCCTGGCTACCAATGGCTACATTCCTGCACCCAACACCAGCTGACTGGTGAGTATTCACTTCTGGTTGGAATAAACGCTTCCTACTATTTCAACCAACCTTCTTCCAAACCCTTCATCTAGGACCTTTTTCTCCCTTGGATGAGATTTTTCTCTCTACCAGCACAATCTTGTTCCTTCCCTCTCTCACATGTCCATGAAATCCTAGCTAGGTAAACCATGTATGCCATGGGCAACTGTGCCCTTTGTCTCTGGACAATGCTGACAAGCTATTGGAACAGACTTAACCATACAAATCTACTGAGTCAAGCCTTGCTCTTGGAGCCCCTTGACCAGTCACTGACTCCACTCTGCTCAATGGAAATAGTCCATTTGTCTGCCCTTCCAGATTCTCCTATGGGATGTGTTCTGGAGAATTTCAGATTTCTACATCTAGTGCCCATTTTAAGGGCTTCCAAGCTTACATGTCTCTGCAACCAAACTTGGCCTCAATTTCCCAAGATCCAAAATAAAACCTTTTTAATTATTGCCAGCAATCTGGTAAGTGGAGGTTTCCTGTGTTCTAATTTTTTCTCTTTTTTGCTTCAAATTTTCCATCTCTGCTCACTCTCCCAAGAGATCCAAATGTACACCTAAAAGGAATTTTCTCCTTATCCTACTTTGAAAGGGTTAAATTAGCAAAACTAACTCTATGTTGATTCTCAGACATCATCCAAGGTTAGCTTGTCCCTGGAGTACCTTGGTTCCCATCCTTAAGTTCAAGAAAAAAAAAAACACAGAATATTCTCAGCAGCTTGAAGATAGTCATAGCAACTGAGGCAGACCAATAAAGATGAGGTCGGTTAAGAAATCATAAGTTGTTCCCAGGGTCACAGTGCTCCTCCTGGCAAGCTGTTCTTCTCTGAGGTTTGGCCAGGCGCTGTCAACCAACTAGGTCAAAGTGAATTTCATTCCTTTACCTTTTATCCAATCATGTAATGCTAAGGCTTGGAAGCCCCTGCTTGTAGTTTTTCCTTTTAAAAACCCTGTTCCCTTGGAGCTGGCTGTGGCTCTCCCAACCTGCTGTGCAAAAAGGATTGTGACCCAAACTCAAGCTTGAATAAAAACCCTTGTGTGTTTTGAATCAGATTCGTGTTTCTGGTTGTCTCTTGGGGGTCTTGTGATCTAGGCATAACATTTGGGGGCTCATCTGGGATCCCCCAAACCTCCAGGGCTCCGACCAGGAGGGTTTGTGCAGACCAGTAAGTGTCTCTGTGCAGTGTGTATGTTTGTATGGATGAAGAATCCCACCCATCAGTTTTGGTGGATGTGGAATCCCACCTGGTGGACAAGGAATCCCACTGTTGGTTACTCTCCTCTCTGGGTTGCTTTCAGATTCAGTGGCAGGAATCAGAGAGTCCAAGCTTTTGGATTTATTTCTGTTTACAGTCACAGAGTGGCTACTTTGTTCGTGTTTGTCTTTCTATTTTGTTCCTTGTGTTTATGTGTCTTTGTTTGAATTGGACTGTGACGGATGCTATGGGACAGACTGCTTCTAACTCCCTAGGCTCTGTTCTCTGGTGGCGTGGGTCTTCCCAGAGTTGGGTTGTCTAGTGAATTTTAGAAACAGTACATGCACCTTCTTATTTGGGATTCCTTACAAAACACATGCTTAATAACATTTGTCCACATCTACAAGGTGGCAGCTAGATATTAGGTTTTAATATTGACGTTAACTATCCTACAGACCATTAGCATTACATCATACTATGCCACCAAGGCTACTGTTATGCTCAGATCAAAAAGACCCCAAAGACCACCATGCAAGCACAAAGAGCCTTTATTACAGGCTTAAGCTTGACTTCCCACCATCCAATGCAGGGGAGCCTCAAGTAGCTACAAAGCTGGGTTTTTATTATTGTTTGAACAAGGAACAGGACTTTCAGTTATGTGATTGGCTCACATTTAGCAGAAGCAAGCTTTTCATAAACTGATTGGCTGGTGCTGATCTAGGGGACAGAGAGGAGACTTCATGAGTGTCCAAGTAATATGGTGCGCCCAGGTAACAAAGAGTGTTAAAAAAGTGCCCAGGTAACAATATCATTTTGACCAGCTAAGCAAAGGTTTCTAACTAAGCTTTAATTTGATTGGTCAAGTGCTTGGGAACTTTTAAAGTTGGTTACTATATTATTGTTTCTGATTTTCAGGGAGGTTATTGAATTATTGTATCTTGTTTCCATGGACTATAGTCTCATGTTCTGAGAAATAGAAACATGATCTAAGCAACTGTGGGAACATTACCAGGAAACAGAAACTCAGGCCTATAGTATGTTATGAAGCCTGTCAAGGCAGCACAGCTGCTGTAGCACAGCTGCTTGGGCTCTTCAGCGACTTTTTTTTTTTTTTTTAGTTTGATAGCATTTATACAATTTTTTCTTCTTTGTTTTTTTATTTATTTTAAATTTTATTTTTATGTGTATTAATTACACTTTATTCACTTTGTATACCCCCATAAGCCCCTCCCTCCTCCCCTCCCGATCCCACCGTCCCACCCCCCTTCTTCAGGCATGCCCCTCCCCAAGTCCACTGATAAGGGAGGTCCTCCTCTCCTTCCTTCTGATTTTAGTCTATCATATCTAATCAGGAATGGCTGCATTGTCATCTTCTGTGACCGCAGGGGGAGGTGATCAACGAGCAGGCCAATCAGTTTATGTCAGAGGCAGTCCCTCTTCCCATTACTATGGAACCCACTTGGACACTAAACTGCCATGGGCTACATCTGTGCAGGGGTTCTAGGTTATCTCCATGCCTGGTACTTGGTTGGAGTATGAGTCTCCAACAACACAGGCAGACCCCTGTGTTCAAATTTCTGGTTCTGTTGCTCTCTTTGTGGAGTTTCTGTCCTCTCCAGATCTTACTATTTCCCACTTCTTACATAAGATTCCATGCACTCTGCCCATCAGTTGGCCATAAGTCTCAGCATCTGCTTTGATAGTCTGCAGGGCAGAGCCTTTCAGAGGCCCTCCGTGGTGGGTTTCTAGCTTGTTTCCTGTTTTCTTCTTCTTCTGATGTCCTTCCTCTTTGCCTATCTGGATGGGGATTGAGCATTTTAGTCAGGGTCTTCTCTCTTCAGCGACTTTTTATGCTGAAAAAAAAAACAATCAAAATTAAAACTCTTATTTGTAAACCTTTATACAAAACACAACTCTTCAAATGAAAATAAAAATAATATTTTCCTATTTAATAATGAATGCACATAAGATTTTAATTTTCTTTTCTGTAGGAACAATAACCCTTTAGAAATAACCAGGAGAAAATTTCCCTAATCTAATGTTTTGTCCTTTCAGTGTCCTTTAATTTATGTATATAAATGAAAACTCTGGGTCCTGACTGAGTACACTTCAGCTTGGATGAAGTCAGTCTAAAGGGGTGAACTACAAAGGGAATTCCAAGAAAAGCTGCTTTTTTAAAAAAAATATGGCTCTGTATGTTCTTTAAAATGCAATCATATCTGACTAAGGCTTCATTTCTACTCTGTAGAGGACACAAGAGAATACTGAGTCTAGACAAGGACAGGAAAAGTTCTTAGTGCTTATACTTTAATCACAATTAGCATCCAGTAACCATAGTAATAAAACTACACTAGTCATTGGCTGGAGCTATGTTGAACTAAGACATAATTTGCCAAGATTTAGACTTTCTATATCACTATATTGGTGCCGTCCCGATGTTGAGCCTGCAACTCTTTCAGAATTATAATAATAACATTGCATGCACCATGCACAGAAAGGCAGAGTATAGGGAAATCTCAGAGGATCAGTAGTAACAATTTAAGTATGAAAAGCTAAGAATTGTTGCTTTAGTTTACTTGTAATAATTTTGTCAAATAGAATTGGCAGTCATTGATACTAAACCATTAGCAACACTAAGGACAGTTATAAAAAACTATATTGAATGCATTAAGGAGTTAGAGATGGAGATGGAAAATAGCTGGATGTGCACAGATCTTTTTAAATCTTAAAATTAAACTCCTTTGCTTTATTATAATATATATAAGAGTGGCTGAGGTTTGGGAAGTGCATTTTTTCAAGTCCTGAGATGTATTAAGAGTTTATTAACCTGTGCGACACACCTGATTATACTCCTACTTCCAGTGTCCACCCCATTTGTTTTTCTAAGCAAGGATTGATAATCTTACCCCAGAATCTCTTCTTCTTTAGCTTGTTTAGGTGTACAGATTTTAGTATGTTTATCCTATCTTATAGGTCTCTATAAGTGAGTATATATTGTGTGTGTCTTTCTGCTTCTGGGATACCTCACTCAGGATGATCGTTTCTAGATCCCACCATTTGCCTCCAAATTTCATGATTTCCTTGTTTTTAATTGCTGAGTAATATTCCATTGTGTAAATGTACCACAATTTCTGTATCCATTCCTCCGTTGAGGGACATCTGGGTTGTTTCCAGGTTCTGGATATTACAAATAAAGGTGCTACAAACATGGTTGAACAAATATCCTTGTTGTGTACTTGAGCATATTTTGGATATATGCCTAGGAGTGGTATAGCTGGATCTTGAGGAAGCACTATCTTGGACAGAGTGTAGGGAATCGTATATAAGAAGGGGGAGTTAGTGAAACCTGGAGAAGATGGAAGCGCCACAAGGACCAATATATCTGGGCACAGGGGTCTTTTCTGAAACTGACTTTCCAATCAAGGACCATGCATGGATATAACCTAGAACCCCTGCTCAGACATAGCCCATGGCAGCTCAGTATACAAGTGCCTAATAAGGGGAACAGGCACTATCTCTGACATAAACTCAATGGCTGGCTCTTTGACACCACCCCACAAACACTGAGGGAGAAGTAGCCTTGCTAGGACATGGAGGAGGACATTGCAGCCAGTCCTCAAGATACCCGATAAGCTAGGGTCAGATGGAAGGGGAGGAGGTCCTCCCCTAGCAGTGGACTTAGAGAGGGGCAGGGAGGAGATGAGGGAGGGAGTGTGCGAATGGAAGGGAATGAAGGAGGGGACTATGGCTGGGATACAAAGTAAATAACCTGTTATTAATATAAAAATTATTAAAAAAAGAAAAAGGAATATACAGCCCACCATCTGTATCCTAACAGAAGATGAGTAGTTATGTCATCACAATCATGAAGCACACAATACAAAATGTTGTGTTTTCAAAGAACTGATACAGCTTGGCAGAAAGAACTCAGAGACATACTAAAGACAAAAAAAGTTATTTTTGTGAATTTGTAAAACTGTTGTGGGAAGTAGGATGAGCTATGGATTGTGCCATTGATTGGGGAATTGGAGATGGGATTTGGGCCTGCCTTGATGGAAAGAAGAGGACCAGGTTTCAGAAAAGGGAAACCTGAGGTGTGATCTTAGGCCTGATCCCCCTGAAGACAGCCACACCATGAGCTTCCCTTTCTAAACTATCTTATTAAGGATTCAAATCCCTCTTGCTTCATTTATGACAAACTCACCCTTTCCTTCAAATCAGGTCCAACCATGGTCTTTACCAGTCTTATTCACCCTACTTCCGGGAAAACTGCAGATTAAACCCTATCTTTGTCCACAGGAAGAGGTATTAGACAGATTTGGAACTCATTAGTGGTTCATATAATGCAATGATGTGCCAAGAACAGTGAAAACACATGTGTCTATCAATTATCTTTTGGAGTATGTGAAAGCAAGATGAGTTTACATGACAGGATGTTCTAATGTGAAAATTCAATTAAGAAAATAATTCCATTTATTATAGTACTAATAAAAATTAACCTTAGGAAAAATTCAACCAAATAACTTTAATGTTTATACACTGAAAACTAAAAAACATAACCATTGAAAGAAATTAAATAAAATCTCACTAAACAGAAAGGCGCACTATATCCGTGGAGTAGAAGGCTTAATATATTAACCTCTATTCAATGAAATTTCTGTTGAACTGCAATGGGTGCAAAATAGCAAACACCGAGAAAGAACAGTTGGAGGATTTCAATTCCATTTTAAAACTTTATATCACAGCAACACAGTACTAACATACAGGGAAATCATTTAGCTCAATAGAAAACATTTTTTTCTGAAGAGAAATAAGCAGTTTATTATGATACATTAATTTGGCCAGAGTACCAGGGAAACTCAGTGAGAGGGAGGGTCAATCAATAGCTATTAGGTGCCTATAAAGATAATAATGGAAAGTGCAGTAAGAGCTATTGCTGAAGATATGTGGCATCTGAAATACACATAATTTGATGGTTGGAAAGTAAGATTGTTGAAGTGAAATGCTGATTGTGAAATTAAAAAATTTAACATGGCATTATTGCGTAGTGCAGCCATTCTTCTAAATACACATTTGAGAAAATTGAGAGCAAGCATTCACAGGAAAAAAGTATACACAGATATTCATAGTAGCATTATTCACAAGAGAAGCAGGAACATCATCTATCAAAGATGAACAGTTTAAGAATGAATCCAGCTACACAGTAGAATTTAGCCACCAAAAGAAATAAAGTGTTAATACTTGTTATAACACAAATAACCTTGAATACATTACAAAAATCACATTTTCCTACAGTAAAGCCTGTGGACAGGAAATGTGATTGATTGTTTGATTCACTGATTTATCCCCACTGCCCAATGCAGGGTGGAAGCTTTGAGAATGTATACCAAACCTTCTCCGTTAAGGGTCCAGAGGCAGCTGTGAGTTACATTGCTCTATAACCCTCCAAAGTCTAGTTGACAGTATCCTAGTCCTATCTTGTCTAGGTTTTAGCTGTAGTTTAAATTTGTCTTCACAAAATTCATACCGTTTCTGGTAAATGGAATTCATTTTTGCCAACATCATCAATGAATAAGTGCTGGGACTGATTGTCCAGCTTGGTCAAGAGTGAGCAGAGAACCATGCAGAGGAAGAGCATCTCTCCCAGAAAGAATGGTGAACAGTAAAGGTGGGAAGTAAAAACGTCCGCGCATTTTGATCAAATGACTTACAGGTGGAATGTTGTGGGGTGGGAGAAAAGGTGAGGCTATGTTAGAACATTGCCTAGCCTAGGAGAACCCTCTTGTTCAGAACTATCTTAACTGCCTGATAATCTGCCAAGTTCACTCTAGCTATCCTGCCAAATAGCTACTGATTTCTCGGATCTCAAAGAAGCCATGGCAGTACCTGTGTGATTCTCACCTAGCCATTAAGCACCCTTTGCTTTCAATAATGGTATAGGTTTATCATGAAGACTTCACTGAACCTGATGATGACTGCTCCATATATATATAAAATCTAAGTGATCCTCACAAAAACCCTTAAAAGTAAATACAGAGGCAGCCAGTCTGGTAAAGCAACATGTCTAAGATAGCCACCCTCAGCTCCAGACCTAGAATTAGAGTAGGGTCTTTGAGTAGGGTCTTTCTCATCTTGTAATACTGGTTCCTGAAGTACAATTTTAATAGTTTCTCATAGTTTCTACCCTTGGCATGCAGCTGTATTCACATAGTTCTGTTTGTCTTAGACTATGTTCTATATACGGTCTATATTTATGGTTTATTTATTAATTTATATTCTACTAAATAAAATACTTTAGGTGAAAGTACTGAATAGTATCATAGAATTTACTGGAAGTTGTGGAGCTGGTATAAATAACATATACAATGTTAAACCTTGTTTAAGGAGTATAACTCACTAGTTTAACAAAATGTTGGTGGAGTTCCTACTACGCACGGTGTGGTGGGTTCAGGGACAGAGCCACAATGCTTCTGGTAACAAACAGTTTGTATTTTGTTTTCACTATAATAAAAAATGACAACAATCTAGACAGCATTGGAGAAACATTTTCAAGAAAGTTTAATGGGAACATGAAGGAAGGGCAGGAAGCAAGACTTTGGATGAAAAAGTCAGAGTGCTCAGAGGCAGCAGTGTTGGATCTGGCTCTGACACTGAATGTGTCTCTTAGTCAGGAAAGGGTTGGCCTGGTTTTAGAAAACAAGACATTGAGTACATGAAAGCTGTTAGAAGAGAGCTTTCCAATGCCTTTGAGAAAGGCAAAGAAGGCCAAATAAGGGGTTCGAGAGAGAGCACAGGAAGCAGTAAATTCAGAGAAGGAAGCTGTGCTTAAGGTCCTGATGAACTCAGATTATAGTGAAAGAGAAATGGGAAGATGTATGTTAGAGAGGCCCTGGCCTAACCAGGTCTTTTATTTTATTTTCTTTTCTTTTGTTTTCTTTTCTTTTCTTTCTCTTTCTTTCTTTTTTCTTCTAGCTTTCTTTTTCTTTCTTTCTTTTTTTAAATCATTGAAAGGGTAAAGAGAAGAAGCAGGTCAACCAGGTAATCATTGTGTAAAAAGATGTCCCTTGGCTTTTGCTGGTATCCATGGGAAAGAAGGAAGCTACTTTACTGAAGGATTCTGGATGCTTGCATAGTTGGGGTCTTCAGTGGGTTCGTTTGATCTGTACCAGCTCTTATCTGAGCAAGTATGAGCATGGAATTAGAGATATGTGGGAGATTCATTGGGGGAAACCTGTGGAGGATGAAAGTGATACTGGTGAAGTTAGAACGATGCAGCGGCCACCAGCCATCCATGGAGGCCCACACCTTTCCAGAGATGGAAGGATAAATGGGTAGGTATCTCAGACTACAGAAGAATTTTGAGTGTCCCACCTAGCTGACATGAAGTCCAAGAGAAGAAGCTGACCATTCTGCATGGAGCAAGAATGGGTCTCCTGATACCTTTGCAGCAGACAGGTGTGGGCTCAGCATAAATACTGAGGGATATCCCAAGGTGCAGCAACTGGGACAGACGCTCATTTGTACTACAAAGCAGGTTCTCTGGCCTCACCCTCTTTTTACTCTGAGTCAGTCATTCCTCCTAGACCTAAACCTCAACTCCAGGAAATAGAAAGCGTAGTTTCCGTGGACATATCAGGTCATTCATGCCAGAACTATTCAGACATCAAGTTGCTTTCCTTTTCTGTAGCCCATCTACTTCATCCCTTCAGATGGTGGTAAGGAGATTCCTTCACTCAGCTTCAAACTGTGAAATGTAGAAGATAACATCAATTGGGAATGCAAAATAGTATTCTCTAGTGCTCGAAAAGCAAGATAAAAAAATAAGCTGACTCAGATTATATCATCTTCATTTCTAGAACAGTTTCAGCCCTTTGCTTTCATTCTGTGTTCAAACTGGTCTTCCCTTTGTTGGTGCAGATTGCTTCACTAATGAGACACTGGAAGCACAAGAGAATGGGAAGAAGGCAGACAGCAGCAGACATGCTGGCAAAATAGTGTCAGCTCCTGGTCTCTGAGCTTCCCAGACACTGTTTTTCTAGTGTCAATTATTTTCCAGGAAAATATGACACAAAATAATTTGAGAAAAAAGTTTGTCCTTTTTCATTCTATTAAAGACAAAGGGAAGACCTCTCTTTTATTTTAATAACTTTTTAAATTGATTCTTTGTGAATATCACATCATGCACCCCAGTCATGTTCATCTCCCCATCCCCTTTTATCTGCCATTGCAACCTCCCCCCAAAATAAACACACACATACCCCACCATCACCAGCACCCGCACCACCACCAACCAAAGAACAGAAAACATATGCACTATGTCATAGTGTGTCCCACAGTATGCTTATTCCTCTGTCTATACATCTTCACTTGCAAATATTTATTGCAATGAGTCATTGATCTGGTTAAAGATTTCCAACTTTTGTGACACCATCAGTATTGGATCCTCATCCAGACTTCGTGTGTGTGTGTGTGTGTGTGTGTGTGTGTGTGTGTGTAAGAGAGACAGAGAGACAGAGAGACACAGAGAGACACAGAGAGAGAGAATCACCATTGGTATCAAACTCTATAGAGTCTTACCAAAAAGGCTTATTTATTTATTTGATTGTTTTGTTTGTTTGTTTGTTTGTTTGTTTTTGTGACAGTGTTTCTCTATATGGCCTTGGTTGTCCTAGAACTTGCTCTGTAGACCAGGCTGGCCTCGAACTCACAGAGATCTGCCTGCCTATTCCTCCCAAGTGCTGGGAGTAAAGGTGTGTGCCACCACCACTCAAAAAAGGGTATTTTATTTTGTGACCCTTTCAAAGAGTGAGAATAACTGTAGTTGAAGTATATTACATTCACGTATGAAATGTCAGAAGGAGACTTATAATTTTATACAATCAATATACTCTAATAAAAATGAAAAAGGAGAACTGTCATGAAAAAACATAACCTTTTATTGAACTTTTATGACTGTTCAAAGAATTATGAAACAATGCGCATACTGAAGAGCAAATTGTAATGCCTCAAATATTTATAACAAAATGAAGCAATATGGCAGGAAATTAACCTTTCTATCTGAGAGGATGATATGCCTGTAAAAAAAATCACACAGAACAAATAGAAAAGATATCACTAGCACATTGTCAAATCCATATGTTGCCATGAAAATTGGTAAACAAAACTATGCCACGAATCTCATGTCTAGAAATAGTCCTTGCACAAAGGAAGCACAAAGTCATGTGAAGGTAGTGAGGCTGTTTGTTTATTAAAGGGTGTTAACTCACAATGATTGCCTTAATTATTTTTACAGAGGTTAATTTATTTTTCAAGCAAATGAAATAGTGACACAAAGATGTTAAGGATATTTATATTAATATACACACACAGACATATTTATACACACACACACACACACACACACACACACACACACACACACACGTTTTTATATATTTACAATGCAAACAGAGACTGTGGGCAAGAAAAGACCATGGAACAAAAGAGCTCCGCTGAGACTGGGACTCTTTTTTTTTTTTTTTTTTTTATTATTATTCTCATTAGTTACATTTTGTTAATTCTGTATCCCAGCTGTATCCCTCATTCCCTCCCCAATCCCACCCTCCCTCCCTCATCTCCTCCCTGCCCCTTTCCAAGTCCACTGTTAGGGGAGGACCTCCTCCCCTTTCATATGACTCCGTTTTGTCAGGTATCTTCAGGACTGGCTGCAAAGCTCTCCTCTGTGGCCTAACAGTACTGCTCCTCCCTTGGGGGGTGGGGAGGTCAAAGAGCCAGTCATTGAGTTCCTGTTAGAAATAGTCCTTGTTCCCCTTACTATGGAAAAACCAATTGATTACTGACCTATCACGGGTCACATCAGAGCAGAGGTTCTAGGTTTTATCCTCTCATGGTCTTTGGTTGAGTGTTCATCTCAGAAAAGACCCTGTGCCCAGATGTGTTTGGTCCTTGTGGAGCTCCTATCCTTTCCACATCAAACTCCCCTTCTTTCATCTGATTCCCTGCACTCTGCTGAAGGTTTGGTTATGAGTCTTAGTATCTACTTTGGAACACTGCTAGGTAGAGTCTTTCAGATGCTTTCTGCAGTAGACTCCTGTCATACATTCAATGCATATCCCATTTGTCTTTCTAAATGAGGATTGATCATCATACCCCGTGTCTGCTTTCTTGATTATCTTCTTTAGGTGTATAGATTTCATTATGTTTATCATATCTTTTAGGTCTATATAAGCGAGTATATTCCATGTTTGTCTTTCTCCTTCTGGGATACTTCACTTAGAATGATCTTTTCTAGATACCACCATTTGCCTGCAAATTTCATGATTTCCTCCTTTTTGATTGCTGAGTAGTATTCCATTGTGTAAAAATACCACAATTTCTGTTCCCATTCCTCCATTGATGGACATCTGGGTTGTTTCCAGGTTCTGGCTATTACAAATAAAGCTGCTACAAACATGGTTGAGCAAATGTCCTTATTGAGTACTTGAGCAAATTTTGGGTATATGCCTAGGAGTGGTATAGCTGGGTCTTGAGGAAGCACTATTCCTAATTGTCTGAGAAAGCGCCAGATTGACTTCCAAAGTGGTTGTACCAGTTTACATTCCCACCAGCAATGGAGGAGGGTTCCCCTTTCTCCACAACCTCTCCAGCATGTGTTGTCACTTGAGTTTTTCATCTTGGCCATTCTGATGGGTGTAAGGTGAAATCTCAGGGTCGTTTTGATTTGCATTTCCCTGATGACTAATGAGGTTGAACATTTCTTTAAGTGTTTCTCTGCCATTCTATATTCCTCTGTCGATATTTCTCTGTTTAGCTCTATTCCCCATTTTTTAATTGGATTACTTGGATTGTTGCTTTTCAGCTTCTTTAGTTCTTTATATATACTGGATATTAGCCCTCTGTCAGATAAAAGGTTGGTGAAGATTCTTTCCCAATCTGTAGGCTGTCGTTTTGTTTTGATGATGGTGTCCTTTGCTTTACAGAAGCTTTTCAGTTTCATGAGGTCTCACTTATTGATTGTTGCTCTTAGAGCCTGTGCTGTTGGAGTTCTGTTCAGGAAGTTGTCTCCTGTGCCAATGAGTTCTAGGCTGTTCCTCACTTTTTCTTCTAACAGATTTAGCGTATCTGGTTTTATGTTGAGGTCTTTGATCCACTTAGACTTTAGTTTTTTGCAGGGTGATAAATGTGGATCTATTTTCATTTTTCTGCATGTAGACATCCAATTAGACCAGCACCATCTGTTGAAGGTGCTATCTTTTTTCCATTGAATGGTTTTGGCTGCTTTGTCAAAAATCGAGTATTCATAGGTGTGTGGGTTTATTTCTGGGTCTTCTATGCGGTTCCATTGATCCTCCTTTCTATTTCTATGCCAATACCATGTGGTTTTTATTACTATTGCTCTGTAGTACAGCTTGAGATCAGGGATGGAGATACCTCCAGATGATCTGTTGTTGTACAGGGTTGTTTTGGAGATTCTGGGTTTTTTGTTTCTCCATATGAAGCTGAGAATCTTTTTTTCAAGGTCTGAAAAGAATTGAGTTGGTATTTTGATGGGAATTGCATTGAATCTGCAGATTGCTTTTGGCAGGATGGCCATTTTCACAATGTTAATCCTACAAATCCATGAGCACGGGAGATCTTTCCATCTTCTGAGATCTTCTTCAATTTCATTCTTCAGAAACTTGAAGTTTTTCTCAAACAGGTCTTTCACTTGTTTGGTTAATGTCACCCCAAGGTACTTTATTAGTGGCTATTGTGAAGGGTGTTGTTTCCCTAATTTCTTTCTCAGCCCTTTTGTCTTTTGTGTAAAGCTTCTGATTTTTTTGAGTTGATTTTGTATCCTGCCACTTTGCTGGAGGTGTTTATCAGCTGAAGGAGTTCACTGGTTGAATTTTTGGGGTCACTCATGTATACTATCATATCATCTGCGAATAGTGACACTTTGACCTCTTCCTTTCCAATTTGTATCCCCTTGATCTCCTTTAGTTGTCTTATTGCTCTGGCTAGGACCTTAAGTACTATGAAGAGATATGGAGAGAGTAGGCAACCTTGTCTTGTCCCTGATTTCAGTGGGATTGATTTAAGTTTCTCTCCATTGAGTTTGATGTTGGCTGTTGGCTTGCTGTGTATTGCCTTTACTATGTTTAAGTATGTGCCTTGTATCCCTGATCTCTCCAATACTTTAAACATGAATGGGTGTTGGACTTTGTCAAATGCTTTTTCGGAGTCCAAGGAGATGATCATATGGTTTTTCTCCTTCAGTTTGTTTATGTGGTGGATTACATTGATGGATTTCCGTATGTTGAACCACCCTTGCATGCCTGGGATGAAGCCTACTTGGTCATGGTGGATGATATCTTTGATGTGTTCTTGGATTCGGTTTGCAAGTATTTTATTGAGTATTTTTGCATCAATATTCATAAGAGAAATAGGTCTGAAGTTCTCTTTTTTTGTTGGGTCTTTGTGTGGTTTGGGTATCAGGGTGACTGTCGCTTCATAGAATGAGTTTGGTAGTGTTCCTTCTGTTTCTATTTTGTGGAATAGTTTGAGGAGAATTGGTATTAGCACTTCTTTGAAGGTCTGGTAGAATTCCGCACTGAAACCATCAGGTCCAGGGCTTTTTTTGGAGGGGAGACTGTTAATGACTACTTCAATTTCCTTGGGGGATATAGGGCTATTCAGTCTTTCTACCTGATCTTGACTTAATGTTGGTAGATGGAATCTATCAAGAAAATTGTCCATTTCGTTTAGATTTTCAAATTTTGTGGCCTATAGGCTTTTGTAGTATGACCTAATGATTGTTTGGATTTTTTCAGTGTCTGTAGTTATGTCCCCCTTTTTATTTCTGATTTGGATAGATTCTCTCTGCTTTTTAGTTAGTTTGGCTAAGGGTTTGTCTATCTTGTTGATTTTCTCAAAGAACCAGCTTTTTGTTTCATTGATTCTTTGAATAGTTTTATTTGTTTCTAATTGATTGATTTCAGCCCTGAGTTTGATTATTTCCAGCCTTCTGCTCCTCCTGGGTGTATCTGCTTCTTTTTTTTCTAGGGTTTTCAGTTGGGCCATTAAGTTACTTGTATGTGATATTACAAATTTCTTCTTGAAGGCACTTAGTGCTATAAATTTTCCTCTGAGCACTGCTTTCAATGTGTCCCATAAATTTGGGTATGTTGTGCCTTCATTTTCATTGAGTTCTAGGAAGTCTTTAATTTCTTTCCTTATTTCTTCTTTAACCCAGCTGTCATTGAGTAACAAGTTGTTCAGTTTCCATGTGCGTATAGGTTTTTGGTTATTTCCATTGTTGTTGATGTCCAGCTTTAGTCCATGCTGGTCCAATAGAATATAAGGAATTATTTCAATCTTTTTATATCTGTTGAGGCTTGCTTTGTGACCAACTATATGGTCTATTTTGGAGAAGGTTCCATGAGGTGCTGAAAAGAAGGTATACTCTTTTGAGTTTGGGTGGAAAAATCTGTAGACGTCTATTAGGTCCATTTGATTTAGGGACTCTGTAAGTGCTTTTATTTCCCT
This sequence comes from Psammomys obesus, assembly GCF_907164565.1. Classification (NCBI taxonomy): domain Eukaryota; kingdom Metazoa; phylum Chordata; class Mammalia; order Rodentia; family Muridae; genus Psammomys; species Psammomys obesus. The sequence goes on from NW_026587759.1 coordinate 240,574, forward strand.
ATTTGGTTTCTGTCTAGTTGATCTGTCCCTTGGTGAGAGTGGGGTGTTGAAGTCACCCACTATTAGGGTATTGGGATCAATGTGTGGTTTAAGCTTTAATAATGTTTCATTTATGAATGTAGGTGCTCTTGTATTTGGGGCATAGATGTTTAGAATTGTGATGTCTTCTTGGTGAATTTTTCCTTTGATGAAAATGTAGTGCCCCTCTATGTCTTTTTTGATTAGTTTTGGTTGAAAATCTATTTTATTAGATATTAGGATAGCCACTCCTGCTTGTTTTTTGGGTCCATTTGCTTGAAAAACTATTTTCCAGCCTTTTACTCTGAGGTAATGTTTATCTTCGTTGCATAGGTGTGTTTCTTGGATGCAGCAGAATGTTGATTCCTGTTTCCGCACCCATTCTGTTAGTCTGTGTCTTTTTATTGGAGAGTTGTGTCCATTGATGTTGATAGATAATAATGACCATTGAATGTTATTTCCTACTATTGTGGAGTTGGCAATGTTACTGTGAATCATTGCTTGTTTGCTTTTGATTTTTGTTGGAAATTATCTTTAACCTATGTTTTCGTGGGTGTATTTGTTTTCATTGTATTGGAATTTTCCTTCTAGTATCTTCTGTAGGGCTGGGTTATTGTTCAAATATTGCTTAAATTTGGTTTTGTCGTGGAATATTTTATTTTCTCCATCTATGTTGATTGAAAGCTTTGCTGGGTAAAGTAGTCTAGGTTGGCATCTGTGGTCCCTTAGGGCCTGCATGATATCTCTCCAGGCCCTTCTGGCTTTCATAGTTTCTGATGAGAAGTCCGGTGTGATTCTGATAGGTTTGCCTTTATATGTTACTTGGCCTTTTTCCCTTGCTGCTTTTAGTATCTTTTCTTTGTTCTGTAGATTAAGTGTTTTGACTATGATGTGGCGTGAGGAGTTTCTTCTCTGGTCTAGTCTATTTGGTGTTCTGTAGGCCTCTTGTATGTTTGTGGACATCTCTTTCTTTAGGTTGGGAAATTTTTCTTCTATGATTTTCTTGAAAATATTTTCTGGACCTTGTAGCCTGGACTCCTCTTCTTCTTCAATTCCTATTGTTCTTAGATTTTGCCTTTTCATGGCATCCTTGATTTCTTAGATGGTTTGTGTTTGGGATTTTTCTGATTTTATTTTTGCTTTGAGAGAAGTATCAATTTCTGTGAGTGTATCTTCAGCACCCAAGATTCTCTCTTCCATCTCTTGTATTCTATTAGTGATGCTTACCTTTGTGATTCCTTCTCTTTTCTCTAAGTTCTTCAGTTCCAGGGTTTTCTCGGTTTGTGTTTTCTTTATTGATTCTAATTCTGTTTTCATGTCTTGCAACATTTCCTTCATCTGTTTGAGTGTGGATTCCTGTGTTTCCAAGATGGTCTCTATTTTTTTGTTTGTTTCCTCTCTTAGTGCCTCTGCTTTTGCCTCCAATTGTTTGGCTATATTTGCATGTGTTTCTTTAAGAGCTTCTTCGTTCACTTCGTTTTTCTTTGTTTCTATTTGGGAGGCCAAATCTTTAAGGGATTTTTTTGTATCCTCTTTAACTGTTTGAATCTCTATGACTATTTCTTTGAGAGATTTGTTGGTTTCCTCTTTATTTGCCTCAAATAACTGGATAATCATAGCTTTTAAAATCATTTTCTTGTGTTTCTGCTGAGTTAGAGTGTCCAATAATTTTGGAGGTTGCCGGTGAAGCCATGATATCTTGATTTGCGTTGGTTGTGTTCTTTCGCCGACCTCTGGCCATTTGGTTGTCTTTAGTGTTCAACTGTCTGTTCCTGGCTTCTGCAGGTCAGACTGGTTTTTCTCTGGTATCTGGAGAATTCTTCAGGAAAATGGGTGAGGTCTAGTGGTTTCAGTGTGTGCGTTGGTTATTCAGCTATACCTGTAGAAGGAAAGTTCGCAGGCGCAGAAGGACAAATGCGAGGTAGTGTGTGTTTGAGCGTGTGCTTGTGGGTGTGTCCTAAGGGACAGGGTGTTGGTGAATGAAGAGGCCTTCAGTGTGTGAGAGGGGTGCCCTGCAGGCACTGAAGATGTTGCAGGCGCTAAGGGATCACAAGTGCTGTTGAAGAATGCGCGCATGCGTATTGATTTAACAAGTCTGCTGGTCTTTGGTGTCTATTCAGCTGGTTTTCTGCCACTGAGGGGTTGGGTGGCCCATACAATCACTGGCTGGGCAGCCCTGTGTATTCCGTGCTGCCACTTGCCGACTTGGGGCCTGGGAAGGGTTGTACTGTGGATCTGAGTCTCTGTGGCTAGCACTATATTGGGCTTATGCTCTGGCGGGGTGGAGTACGGCGGTGTGTGCACTCCTGCAGAGCCAGTGGTGGTGGTAGTGTGTGTGTGTGGGGGTGTTCCGCGGGTCAATACCTGGGCGAGAGGGCCCTAGGTGGGGTGTGTTCTCCTCAGAGTGGTGGCGTTCAGCAGGTCGTTACTGTTCTCCGCTGCGGCTGCGGGGTCTGGAGCCCTGCCTCCCTGCCTCAGCCTGTCTTGGGTCCCAGACACTGAGCTTTGTGGCTTTGATATCCAGGAAGAATTGTATTGTGGATCTGAGTCTCTGTGGTTAGCACTCAGTGGTTGGAGCTCTGTGATTGGGCCTGCGCTCCTCCTGTGAGGAGGTTTCTGGGGTTATTGCACTCTGGCCGCTTGGGACGTGAGCTCCACTGCACTTCCTGCTGTGGTCTAGCTCTGGATCGCAAGGGCAGGATGGGGAGGGGACGCTCCGAGGGTCCGGAGGGCCCTGAGTGGGACGTGTGTCCAAGGAGGGGATGGGTGTTCAACGGGTGGTTACAGCAGCCCGCAGCTGTAAGGGGCCCGGAGCACTATCTCTGCTGCCTTGATCTCCCAGATGTGAGCTTTGTGCTCAGCTGCCTGGTGCTGTGTGCGGGTTTCCCCTCGGGAGGCCCAGACAAGGGAAGCGCCCTATTTCCTTCCCGGAGAAGTCCGCGCCCAATCTAAATCTACTAGCACTCCACGCTTCTGTGGTGGCCCCTCTCCTTTAGAAAGCCCAAAAGTCCAAATTCTAGCTTCGATTGACTCTCCACTCACCAATTCCGGAGATTCATGTCTTCTGCCTCTCCAAAACAATGCGCTTTGCTCGCCGCCATTTGGAGTCCGAGACTAGGACTCTTACTACTTTGTTTGTTTGTTTGGATTGGGGAACATTCATGTCCTTTAAAATATCCATTAAAAATATTGCCTTTGGGGGGGGGGGTCTTACATCAGTAAGGCATCTAGAAAGAATAAGAAGAAAAATCATTTGGCATCATATAATTCAGCAGTTATCTTTTACAATTCTGCAGAAATTCTTTCCAGATCATTACTCAAAAATACATTATAAAACAGACTAGACTGTGTTCTTTCATCTGGATCTATTTCCTTTCCTTTTCTTTCTTTCTTTTTGTCTTTCTTTCTTTTTGTCTTTCTTTCTTTCTCTCTCTCTCTCTCTCTCTCTCTCTCTCTCTCTTTCTTTCTTTCATAGGGGAAAACAGATTAAAAGGAGATTTATTCAATATGACCATATTGGGAAGAGGGACAGAGTTATCCAGTGACTTCCTGAAGTCTGTCTTTGTAGTCCCAGATTGAGATTAAACAAAGGAGTGAGAATATTCACATCTAAGCAGTCCTGGTCAAAGGGAGGTCCTACCAACCACTGACACATCATTTTCTGGGCTTCAGGAGGTCTGACAAGTTGTTAGAAGGATGCAAAATCCTTCTAAGAGTTTCCCCTCTGGTGGGTAAAGCCTGCCTGAAACTCCTAGGGACTCCCTCTTTTAAGCTTGTTCAGTGTTGCATCATCAGTCTGTGATACGAGTTGACACATCCCATTGCCTAAGGAAAATTAGCACTTTCCCAAAGAATGGTGTGCCTGGCCAGTAACCAAAACACCACAACACAGCAGGAGTCAGGAATCAGGAAATTATTCCCTTGAGCCAGGTGTGATTAATTCATTATACCTCAAAGCATTTGAAGAGAATTTCATGTAACACACAATTAGAAAATAGACCAATTATAACCTAGGAAAATGAACAGATAATTCTGGCTGCATGTTAAATCTGGCCCTGATGACATGAATTAGATTCCTTGAAAAGTTAAGGAAATTTCTTAAGACACACATCAATAACAACAAGATCAACCCTTAACATTTCTTCCTTTTCTTCCAGGCAGTTATGTCAAAAGTTGTCAGGAGAAAGGAATTGAAATCTTGACAAATGAACAGAAAAGGGCTGATAAGAAAAAAGTAGTAGAATTGTATTTTGTTTATTATTGGTTTAAAGTTTTTGAGCTGATGGGCGAAAATAGTATTACCGTGATTTGGACTCTATGATCTGTAAAATGCAATCACTATAGGGGACAAAAAAAGCACTGGCATTACTGTCCGGGGGCAGATGTGGCAGCACATGCCTCCATCCCAGGTTCTCAGTAAGTTGAAAAAGAATCAGTAGGGAATCAGTATTACTAGATTAGTCAGAACATTTAAAGAAAAGTCTTAAAGCTGAGCATGATAGTGTTCATCTGACACCTGGCCCCTGGGAAGCAGAAATAAGATGATCTTAAGTCATCGTGAAGTCAACTTGGACTACACAGGGAGTTTCAGATCAAATATGCTTGCAAGCCGAGTCTCTGTCTCAACAAACAAATCAAAAAGATACATTGTATATGATGTGTTTTATGGGATTGAGGATACAATCTATCTGTGCAGGGCAAACAATTTACATTACTCACAAGACCATCCAATTTAAGGAACAATTGGTTATAAATGCTCTGAATCAGAAATCAGCCAGCTCTAAACTAGGATAATGCATTTTAGCCTCTACTGTTGCTGCTGCCCCTGAATCTTCTAGAGGCTTACTTATACAAGAGATATCAACAGATGGACATAGTTTGTGTATTTTAAAATTCTGTTTTCTCACCTAAGTAAAAGGTATGCCTATTTTTGTTTTGTTGTTTACAGTAATTGTATAGCATAATTTACTTTGTCAGAAGCACTTTCTTAAGTGGGTAGATGCTCTTCAGGGCACTTTAGGTTCCCAATTTTCTTTATGGTCAATTAAAATCAGGTATCTGGGATGCTTTCATCACAGAGCTTAGCTGTTGTATTTGTGCAACCAACATTGACATTTCTCACTGCTACTTTCAGCTGAAAGGATGTTTCGGTTCGCTGCCCATATGAATGAGATTAGAGCTTAGTGTTGGAAAGGATCACGTACTTGAAGAAGTACATGGAGAGTGTATTTGGCATCAGGCTCAATGCTGTATTGTCTGCATGGTACCCATTTAAAGCTTTTTAAGTCATGCTGAGTGAGAAATTTTAGCTCCTGTGTGTACATAGCAACTGAGTGATTTACTCCCGGTTCAAAATTGTTACATAAATTTTATGTTACCATCATCAATCAACTACCATTAAATTACCTATTCTAAACCACGAGCTGAAGATCCACTCATAATTTTGTATATAAGTGAATCTTGATCAATATATATTAGAAAAGAAATAGTCTCTGTTTTTAAAAGTTTCTGACTACTTGTACAATTAATTCATAACACAGTCAAGGAATAGCTACCAGGCTAAAATTAGACTCTCAAGAGAATATAAGACTCTTTAGAACCCCAAATATGTAAAATTTCTGTACTGTGAGGATTTAAAATCCTGAACTAAAGTATCTTTTAAACCTCTTGCTTGTCCATTGATTTAACAATTGAGAACTAATATCAGGAGAGTTCTGTTCATTATTTGATTGTCAATGAGAGTATTTTGATGTGGAAGTTTGGACATTTGAGGTGTAAAGACTCTGAAGAAATGGCAGAAGTTAAAAACAGCAAAAGTTCAAAAGTTAACTCTAGTTGTGTTTTTATAACATTTTAACCTTGAAGACATTCTCTTATTCCTGATGGCTAACTGTGGGATTTAAGGCCTGGTAACTGTCTGCCTTAAGGCCAAATATGACGATGTAGCAAGATGTTGTTTGTGTGTAGGTGGCCACTGCAGAGAGCCCAGACTTCCTATTCTGACAGGAACTGCAATACTAGGCTGCTAGTGTACCCGTGGCTGGCCTACTAGGGTTTACTTTCTAATATGTATCACCTTTAACTGAGTCTCTACAACTTCTTAAAAACAGTGATATTGTCTTCGCTTTAAGCATAAACTGAGGCTCATGAGATTAAGCACCTCTTAAAATCACACAGGTGGTGAGGTAAGGAATGTAGATTTGAATGGGGTGGCAAATTTTCCTGTTTGTTTTTTTCCCCAGGGTTGAAGGGTTTCCTGAGATGCAAGACACAGCTCTAAAATTTGGAGAATGCCTGATAAGCTTGAATGGATGGTCATCCCGGCCTGACTATTGAGCTCTGTTATATTACCTTTATGTCTAGAGTTCATGGAGCTTGGACAGACTTTCCAGTAGGATAAGGGGCTTGGCAGACCTGGTTCTGGTCAGGATGGAAATCTACTCTTCCTGGAGATAGGCCCTGGAATCAGAAATGTAGGATCATGTGGATAGGACTCAAGCCTTTGCTATGTTATGATTCTAAGCCAAGAACTCTTCCCCTATTCCCCTTAGCCAACATCCTCAGAGAACTTTGTCCTGTCTGGAGAGCAGAATTGTATCCTCTAAGGGGTAGGTCCTGAACTTTGTCCACTTGTGTAAATTCCTTCTTCTTCTTCTTTTTTTTTTCCTGGCTGAAATTCTCTCCACTTTAGGCACTAGATAGAGCTATTTAATCTATTATAATTATTTTACAATATGCTTTCATAAAGGTATAAAGATATAAACTTGATGAATAATGTCTGAGACTAAGCCTTTCCTTTCTTAGTTTACCACTTAAAATGTTGACAATGGTATTTTGTAGGCACCTCCCAATTAAATATACCCAAATAGTGACCATTTAGGTTAGAGAATCTCTGAATGAAGTTTTTTTCATAGGGCTCAGGGAATTCACAAGATTTTTTAAAGTTGTAGTCCTGGTGTGTGTGTGTGTGTGTGTGTGTGTGTGTGTGTGTGTGTGTAGAGGATAAGTAGTTTTCATTAGATTTCCAGGAAGGGTGTGATCTAAAGATTAATGTTGAGTATAAGTCAAGTTGGAAGAATGTCTTTTATAGGCATCTTTGTTCTACAAAATGATTCACAGTGAAAAACTACCTCAGTATATTAACCTGTGAATCATGATGTGGGCTAGGTATGTCAGAGTGTAAGGTGGAGGTGTGGTTAAAGTAGTGCCAAGGAAATGTTGCTGTTGTTTAAGTTGGCAGGGCACCACAAACTGGGGTGTGCTGGGAACTGCAGGTTTCACACCCAGAGGACACAACCTTGTGGTCTACAGCAGAATGACAAAGGTGTTCGTTCTTTGGGCCAGAAACTTGTCTTTGGATAATTGGATTCTTGTCTCTCTTGCATATTCCAAAGTGCAATGTTTCTGATAATTAATTTAAGGCACACTTACTGAATTCTGTGTTTTAGTGTCTAAAGACTCATGCATTGGGGCCAGAACTTTAGTCACATGTTTATATTATTCGGTACACTTAGTAGGTACAAGATTTTGAAGTGACTTGACCTATGCTGCTGCTGTTTACCTATTTATAAAGGGGTACTCCTCACAGAAGAGGGGAGAGGATTAAGTGTACTGATGTACTGAAGTTGACCAACAACAGAGTTCAAGCTCCATTAGCATGGATACAGCGGCTGGCTTTGAGGGCTGGTGATATACAAGAGGCCAGAGGTTCTATATCTGGAAACTTCTACTGTCCGACTCTTTCATAGGACTTTGTAATGGAGGTAGGACTAAGGAAGACGTTTCCTAGGATACGACTGGATGGAAGATCACATGTGGGCTAAGAGGAACACCTTCTGGTGATACAGGTGAAGGTAAAATACCTGGAGACTGAGGAATGAACTCTGACATGTATCCTGGCAGAGAGCAGGGAACTACAGTGGTGTGTAGCTTACTTATTCCTAGAATGCACACAGAAGCAGGGACCTTTAATATTGACTGTTAATATTCTGGTTTACCCAGAGCCACACTCTTCCGCATTCCCTTAGACTCAGGCGTCTGCTTGCCTGAGCCCCAAGCATTGGAGTTGGGTGACATCTCCCTCAGCATTAGTAATCATGGCCTTGCTACACTTTTCTGTTCCACTTTCTCCATACCACTGCAATGTGAAGAATTGCTCTAGCTTGTGCTAGTTCCCTTTGGGGGAGATCCCTGGGGTATACACATCAGTAGAAGAGAGGTAATGCAGAATGACAGCTGAAGAGAAGGTGAGACCTGCCCAGGACTACAGAATATCACCAAGAACACTAAAGTCCAGTGCTAGAGCTTCCTCACACACGGGCTTATGCTGGAGATTAGTCCCAAGAGCACAGTGAACTCACAACTGGTACTGGAGTATTTTTACCTGACCAAGCTTGGTGGGAGAAAGATTAAAAAGCGATGGATTCCTTTTTATGATTAAAACCAACACTTTTTAATTTTACTATTAAAAGGAAAAACCGAGACAGAAGGACAATGTGGTGTAGTTGGTAACATCCATCCTGGCTCTGGCAGGAAGTTGATGGTCCTCTGCATTAAGATTGGTTTCCTGAATCCGGGAGCAGAACGGCTGGGCTCTGTAGCAAAGCTAACGGTTCCCTGAAACAGGCTTGGGTTTCTGAATCTTAGCTTCTAGTCCTAACTCTAAACCCTGAATCTGTGAACCCAGCTGCTGGGTTCTGGGGTAAAGCTGACAGTCCTCTCCATCAGACTTGGTTTCCTGAATCTGGACCAGGACTGCAGGTTTCTTTGCTTGAGCAGATCCCCTAATCCCAAAGTGAACGACTTGTCTCCTCTTCTCGTCTCCAGGCAAATGTTTCATATCGTACTTCACTTTCCTCATTAGGCACCTATGTTGTAATCATCATGATAAGAAAACAACTCAGGGAAATCTAATTTTCCCTTTTCCTGTTCAAGTCTCTTGATGAAGTTTCTGGGGGAAAGGTGTGAGCATATCTGTGACAGCTAGATGCTTCTAATGAAAACACACTTGTCAACATAAGTGCTCTTGTGGGCAGGCCTACAGGGGACAGAAAGAATGTAGGGCCCTGGGTCATGCTTCTGTTGTAACTCAGCCTGTCATCTATCTGCCGATAGCTAGCTTTTCATCCACCAAGCAGCAAGAAAGTAACTGGAGATAAACAAAGAATGTCTGCTGCCACCTGGTGGAATTTCCCCAACAGTCATTGTTAGGGTGCTGCTGCTCTCTCCCTCTACTTCCTCTTCCTCCTTCTCTACCCTTCTTCTTCTGCCTTCTTTTTCATTCAAAATGTTGTTTCTAAATTTTGAGATTATAGCATAATGACATCATTTCCCTTCCTTTTTCCTTCTTCCACCCCTCCTCCTTGCTCTCTTTGAAATTTATGGCTTCTTGACTTGTTGTTGGGGGTGTGTGTACTTGTGTAAGTGTGTGTGTGTGTGTGTGTGTGTGTGTGTGTGTGTGTGTTTGGGAGGGGGAGTGCATGTGTGTGTGTGTGTGTGCGTGTGTGTGTGTGTTTGTGTGCGTGTGTGTGTGTGTGTGTGTGTATTTCTAAATACAAAAATACAATTTGCTAAGTCTCAGTCCATAAAATGTTAGTTGTATATATAACTTCAGCGCTGATAATTTGGTTTTGGATAACCTATCAGTGTGCTTCTTTTGGAGGAAGATTGTGTCTCTCATTCTCAGCATTTCCCAGTTGCCTATAGTTCTTTGGGGCTGAGGAATCTTGAGGTTTCCCCGTACATATTTGCATCTCTGTTGTTGTTTTCATTATGTTTAGATCATTTGTAGGCAGCCATTTTGGTGGGACTCTATAGGTGTAGCTTCTCTGTGCAGTAGAGTGCTTCTTGAAGTGAGTTTGTAGCACCTGCAGCATCTGTGTTATTTCACTTCCTAACAATGACATTATTAGTGATTTTGTACTTTAGTGTCTTTAGTTTTCATATGATCAATCAATAGAGTTGTGACTTAAATAAAATCTAAGAAACTACAACACTAAATAATGTTAAGTGGCTAGTATCAAATATAACAAAAGGTGCACAATTATGAAAAAGTTTGGAAGTTGCTGAAGAGATATTTAAGAATCTCCAAATGGATTATTTTGTCTGTTAGTGTTTAATTTCTTGAGTTCTTTATATATTTTGCATATTAGCCGTTTGTCAGATGTAAGATTGGTGAAGATGTTTTACCAATTTGTAGATGGCTGTTTTGTTCTTATGACAGTGTCCTTTGCCTGACAGAAGTTTCTCAGTTTCAAGAGGTCTCATTTATTAATTGTTGATCTTAGAGCTTGGGCTGTTGGTGTTCTGTTCAGGAAGTTGTCTCCTGTGCCAATGAGTTCAAGGCTTTTCTCCACTTTCTCCTCTAGTAGATTTAGTGTTTATGTTTTATGTTGAGGTTATTTTGTGTTATGTCTTTGATCCACTTGGACTTGAGTATTGTGCAGGATGATGAATATGGATTTATTTGCATTTTTCTACATGAAGACATATAGTTATACCAGCACCATTTGTTGAAGGTTTTTCCCATTGTATAGTTTTACCTCCTTTGTCAAAAGTCAAGTGTCCATAGGTGTGTGTTTATTTCTGAGTCTTTGATTGGAGTCCATCGATAAACCAGTCTTTTTCTATGCCAGAACCATGCAGTTTTTATTACTATCACTTTATAGTATAGCTTGAAGTCAGGGATTGAGATACCTCCAGTTCTTTTATTGTATAAGATTGTTTAAGATATTTTGTTTTGTTGTTGTTTCTCTATGTGAAGTAGAGAATTGTTCTTTCAAGGTCTATAAAAAATAGTGTTGGAATTTTGATGGGGACTGTATTGAATACATAGATTGCTTTTGGTAAGATGGCCATTTTTACTTTGTTAATCCTACTGATCCATGAGCATGGGCGATCTTTCCATCTTCTGATACCTTCTTTGGTTTCTTTCTTCAGAGACTTGAAATTTTTTTTTTCCATACAACCTTTCACTTGCTTGGTTAGGGTTAAACCAAGATACTTTATATTATTTGTGGCTATTGTGAAGGGTGTAGTTTCCCTAATTTCTTTCTCTGCCCTTTGTCATTTGTATACAGTAGGGCTACAAAGGAATATTATTCAGCTATTAAAAACAAGGAAATCATTCAATTTGCAGGCAAATGGATGGAACTGGAAAATATCATCCTAAGTGAGGTAACCCAGACTCAGAAAGATACATATTGTATGTACTCACTTATAAGTGTTTTTTAGCCATATAGTGCAAGATAAACATACTACGATTCACAGACCCAAAGATTCGTAGCAAGGAAGTCTTAAGGGGTAATGCTTAAATCTCACTAAGAAAGAGAAGTAGAATAGACAGCAGACGTGGTTGAAAAGAGGGAACAAAGTAGGAGAGGGAACACAGAAAGAAATGAAGGTGGAGACCTGACCAGGGGAGGTGTGAGGCTGGAGGACAGAAAGCTTACAGAGAGAAGAGAAACCATGGGTAAGGATATTTCTATTACAAGCTGGAGACTTAAGACAGGGTATTTTCTGGGAGGATATGAGGGTCACTCTAGCTGAGACTGGTAATAGCAGGGGTCATGGAAACTGAAGAGGACACCTTCTAACTAGACAGGACTCCTAGTATAGGAAGCGAAACACCAATCCACTCATAAAAACTTCGATCCAAAATTTACCCTGTCTACAAGATGTTCAAGGGAAAAGACTGTGAGAGACTGAGGGAGTGTCCATGCAATGCTTGGCCCAAACTGAGAACCACCCCCATGTGAGAAACACAACCCCTGAGACTAGTAATGATATTCCGCTATGCTGACAGACAGGAGCCTAGAATAGTTCAATCTGTCCAGCAGCAGATTGAAACAGATGCAGTGACTCGCAGGCAAACATTGGGCAAAGCATAAGAAGTCTTGCGGAAAAATGGGGGGAAGAATGGAAGGATCTGGAGATGTCAGGAGCTCCCCAAGAAGACGAACAGAGTCAACTAACCAGGGCCCAGAGGGGCCTGCAGAGACTGAAGTACCAACCAAGGTTTGTATATAGACTGGACCTAGGTCTCCTACATAGACCTAGCCTATGGGCAGCTCAGGCTTTATGTGGAGGCTGTCTCTAACATGGACTCTGTTGCTTGTTTTTTTGGTCATTCCCCACCTGGCGAGGATACTTCTCTAGGCCACAGGGGATGATGATGTACTCAGTCCTGGTGAGACTTGATGAGCTGGGGTGGGTGGGTAGGGGGGAGCTCCCCTCTTCTGGGGAATAGGGAAGGGAGATTGGGGGAAGGAGGGTATGCCCAGAAGGAGAGGGGGGAGTAAGCTACAATTGGGAAGTAAAGTGAATAAATAAACTAAATAATTAAAAACAAAAAGAATCTCCAAATGACTTTAAACTCCACCTCAGACCTGTGGGATTAAAATACACATTTAAACAGAGATCCTCAGGTTTATATAGAGACACAACATTTGGGAAATACGTTTTTGTTTTTTAACCACAGAGATAAATGCTTTTCCTGCCATTTATCTGTACCTTATATTGTTTCATTGAAAAATGTTGACAATAAAGTCATTAAGGGACAGAGTATAAACTGTGTATAAGAGCACTGGATTTGGAACTCACTCTGTGTCATGTTTCGTAACCCTTATGAAGCTACTGATGACATGCAAAAAATAACTCACATAACACAAACCTGCCTCCTATCTGTACTGGGGACTGAACCTAAGGCCTTGTAAATGCTAGGCAAGCATTCCATCATACTGAGCTACATTCTCAGACATCCTGTGTGTGCACCTTAGTTTAATTAGAATATGGACACAATAATAAAGAATGATAACTAATAAGGCTGTGAGGATTTAAACATAAAATCTTGATAGCATGTAAGTCATAGTGATAAAAATAAAAGGTGCCTGGAAATAAGTCAAGCCATTATGAAGATGCAATCATGAAAAAAGCATAAAGGTCCATTGAAAGACCTTTGAGAACACCTAAATGAAGGGAAAAGATGAAATCATATTTAAAGATAAGAAACTTAATATTGTAAAGCCGTCATTCATTTTCAAATTAATTTCCTCTAATGCAATTTAAATTACAACCTCAATTGAGTTTTTTTTTTTAACTTGACAAGCTTATTTTAACATTTGCATGAAGGAAAAGAGCTGAAACTAGCTAATACAATTATGAAAGAGAACAAGATGGGGGTGGGGTGTCACTCACCAGAGGTCAAGGTGAACTATAAAATTGCATTAGGCAAGGCAGTGTAGTATTGCACAGGGGTAAAAAAAGTAACCAGTGAACAGAATATAGTGAAGAAATATGACTTGAAAAGTTGATATATGACAGTGATGGCATCAAAATTACACAGAAAAATGTATGGGATAATTGTGAAAAGATCCTACAGTAACTGGCTATCCATAGTAAAAAATTACATATACACTAACAAATACGTGTATGTATTCTGTATCTATCATATTTCAGTTCAAGGAATAACATAACAAAATGAAGAAAGTCTAAATTTAAGGCTGGAGCTTTTACGAATAACTCTCCATGTTTGCTCATGCAAGGAGCGCTAATTGAACTCAGTTGTGGGCAAAAACAAAACAAACAAAATCATGCAAGTTGGGGGGTGGACATTATTGGGACAAGTCTGTTCAGCCAGGTAGCGTTATGGATGAGAGAGGACAATAGTTATTAAAAATGATCAAAATGCATTATATACATGTATAAAATCATCAAAAAATAAAAATATGCATAGAATTATATAAGGAACCACTGTACTATGGGCATCTGTGTAACTCTCACTGGAGTTTTTATTTAATTTTTATTTTTTTATATTAATTGCAGTTTATTCACTTTGTATCCCTGCTTTGTTTTGTTCTGTGGCCTGGTAAGGCTGCTCCCCCCTCAGGGGGAGGTGATCAAAGAGCCAGGCACTGAGTTCATGTTAGAGACAGGCCCTGTTCTCCTTACAACCACTTGGATACTGAGCTGCCATGGGCTACATCTGAGCAGGGATCTAGGTTATCTCCATGCATGGTCCTTGGTTGGAGTATCAGTCTCAGTAAAAGAACCCTGTGCCCAGATTTTTTGGTTCTGTTGCTATCCTTGTGGAGCTCCTGTCCTCTCCAGGTCTTTCTATCTTCTCCTTTCATAAGATTCCCTGCACTCTGTGCCCTCTGAGTTTATCTGATGAGCTGATGACAAAGACTTTTTTTATTAAAAATTTTTATATAGTGTATTTTTTTGAGACAGGCATTTTCAGCTATATTTTATTATCTTTTATATTTGATATTATAATATAATCACACCATTTCTCCTTTCTTTTATCTCTCTTCAACCCCCACCATATACCTCTCCTTACTCTCTTTCAAATGCATAGCCTCTTTTTTCATTTATTATTGTAACATGCATGTATATATATATATATATATATATATATATATATATATATATATATTCTTAGATAGAACCTTCTGAATTTGTATAATGTTACATGTGTGTTTTCAGGGCTGACTATTATTAGATAACCAATTGGTGTGCCCTTCCTTGGGGAAATCCATTTCTCACAGTCTCAGAATTCCTTAGTTTCCTGTAGTTCTTGATATAAGGTTGAGGACTTAGGATCTACCCCATCTCCATTTTGGCATGTCTATTGTTGGTGTCCTTATTCAGCCCACATTTGGGTAGTCATGCTTGTGGTGAGACTTTATGAGCATAGCTTCTGACATTAGTAGGAAACAGTGTCTCAGAGCAAACCGCCCCGTCCGCTTGCTCCTCCTTTTTTGAAACGTTCCCTGATCCTTTAGTGCTAGAGGGTTTGGGGCTTTTTGTTTGTTTTGGTTTTTTTTGTCAGATGTTTTAAAAACATACACACCTTTGATGAATTTCCAGTTACAAAGAAAAAGAAATGAATCTTATTTTGGACTTAATCTGAGTTCTAGCCTCTAAGACTTTTACTCTCTTTATGTATCATCCCTGTTCTTCCTGTCCGACCTCACAAAAATATGTATCTGATTCTGTCTAATACAATTATTTCACATGCCTTAATAAACCTCTAAGTAACATATTTAGTCCTTTCATGTGCTTGTCCTGAAATTTCTTTCTCTTCATCAGCTACTCATGTTGCATAAAGACTAGACTCACAGTATCCTCAATATCTTCTCAGATGCTCTTCTGCATGCCTCTACCACTTTGTTTAAAACCTACCACACAGTGCTGAACACACCCTTTGTATACATTTCTATCTGATCCAGCCACCCAGTTCTAAGGTTTTAAAGACAGGGCCCGCGTCTTATTATCTCATCCTACATGTAATAAGATTAAATTTAAATGACGGAAACCAGGTGATTGCAGTACAGTGTGACCAATATAAGTATTTACCGTCCATCTGTCTCTTTCTCAATGCATAGCATTTTGCAAGTGTTCAATACACAGTCAGTAAGTGACTAAATACAATACAATCAAGTCAGTAAGTGAATAAATGGAGGAAAATGCTTTTTAAAAAACCCATGGAATCTAGAAAATTTTGTATTTGAATATTATTGCTGTTCATAATTTTATCCAATATTAAATCCAGTTTCAGCAAGATTGAGTATTACTTTTTATGTTAAAAACAATCAAATATAGAACCTTCTCCAAGACTATAAGAAACACATGCACACACGCACACACAGCCTAATGTTGCTATAAAATGCAAAAACCTTTCAAGAATAAGTACATAATAAGCATGCAGACATTTTTGTGGATCTTCAGAGAGTAGTAAAAATTTCCTAGCACCATGATTAAAAAGAAGGCAAGTTTAATGTTGTGAACAGCAATAGTTGATGAAGAGAATATTTTCTTGCCAGCTATTTAAGAAGCTCAAATCCTAATGAGATTGCTATGAGATGGAAACTCTGAGACAGGGAAGCACAAGAGTGATGGCGATGCCTGCACTGCAGAGAAGATCTCTCAAATCTCCATTGAGGACATGCTTCACAAATATAAGAAATGTATTCATTATGTTGAGTTAACATGGGAGGGCCAATAGAGGAACCAAGACCAGAGAAAGAGGGCAAGTCTGTCTATGTTACTAAAGGGACTATTGGCCATGATTCACCTATGCCCCAGACAGCCAATTAGATAGGAATCATTAAGTGTTCATCTTGATGACTTTCATCTTTCTGTATTTTAATACTGAAGACATCTTTAAAAGGACACATTAATTGGATGGTAGAACCGTCATTAAACACTTTTTCCTTCCTTTCTCCTAAAGGAACATCTCATTTGGCTGTCCAGATGCATGTGTCTTAGGACAGGCTTGAGTGGCTGGTCTGAGGGAGCCCAGTGACTGCACTCAGGGTTCCTTCAGAGGGTTTTTCCCTGAGCAGAGAAGAGAGAAGCCTTATTTCTTCCTCAGTTGGAGTGCTGTGTGAAAGTTAATAACTGGAAGCAGCCATGGTTCTAGCCAAATGGTAACAAAGACTGAATCCAACAGTGAAAATGCAGCAAAGAGGGAAACCAGTCACAGAACCCCAGGTCCTAGCATCCTCGGATACACTTAAGTACTTTCTGGTCACACAACCCAGCAAGTGTTCTGTCCCACAAATATGTTTCCTGGTAGTTTTTTATAATCTGGATTTCTGACTTTTTGTACCCATAGGAATTCCAATATATATGTGATAGGCCCTGCATTGATTTTTAAAATTTAAATGCCTAAGGAAAAATGACCTTTCTTTTTATGTCCTTAATCAAGAACACTGCTCCACGGTCACTTAAAGCACCCCAGCTGCACAGCCCTCTTCTTCTGGTTCTTGTCCACAAGGGCTCTGGGTGTTTGTATGTTTCTCTATCTGGAATGACTTCCCAGCTATTTTTGACACATTATTGGTATTGAGTCTCACTGATTCCACTTTAAAAATAAAATAGGTTTTTCCTGTGCACATTGAAGAAAGTGCTCTTTTCCAAGAATCTTTCATGACTCTTCTTAGTTTTGTAATATTTATCTTAATATGGAATTATTTGTTTGTTTTGTGTCTTCCTCTCCAGTGCATCAAGTAGGATTCGTGTCTAATTGCCACTGCTTCGTCACAGTGTCTGTAGTAGCAGACACAATGATTTGTAAAGTTTGCCGTGGAAACGTCATTAAGGGCATATTGACTGTTGAGACGTCAACATGACATAACACATGCATGTTCTTCTATGTCACTGTGTTTCAGCTGTTCCTGAGGCCCCCACTCCCTTGTTCTCCCCGAGTGTGAAACCAAAGTGTTTCTTTTAATGTTCCTACATATTCATCAGGGGAACGCTACCTGATTGTGGCAGGTGTAATTCTGCTGCTCACAGTGGATGAGAACGATCCGATAGCCCATTTCAGACAGATCCCTACCACACAGAGGAATTTGGAGTCCAATTGGAATTCAGACAACCTGAAGACTTTGGCGCCATTGTACAATAACTGTAGTTTCTTTATTTGGACACTAGATGGCAGCTGACTATACTCTTGGATAAAACGGAATGTTTATTGTAGTACTTACGAAATGCTGGGTAACTTCTTTTATGACATTAAATATGCATACGTTTTGACCATTTGACAGGATGACAAAAGGATGATAAGGGCTTTGGCCTTGAACTGCGAAAATATATCCTGAAACTTTATTTTCGGATTTAGAAAAGAATGTGCTATTATATAATATAGAAAAATTAATCCATCAGCTTTAGAACTTCAGGGAGAGAGAGAGAGAGTGAGAGAGAGAGAGGAGAGATTCATAAAATGAAGATGAAATGACAACCTTCCCTGCACTAACAACTTGTATGTACCTTTTGACTTAATAATCTAACTTGGCAAATAATTGCATCTTTCCTCTATATCTTTTCAGCTTAAATAAACAATCTGGGCATTAAAATATTACAAATATAAAATGATAAGAAAATATATTGTTTCCTTAGTAACCTTGATACATAGTCTTGGGAGTAGAAACGTTTATTTTCTCTGAGATCCTAGAGAAAATGAACAATTAAAAAACACAAACAAAAAAGGATATCAGTCAGGCATTTCATTTCAACTATTAAAACTATGAAATGCTCGTCACCTGATAAGTGAAGGAGATCACAAAATGGGATAAACATATATATAGTCTATTAAAACTTCCCATTTTATGCGTTTTGAAAAGTGGTAGTCAAGCAAGTAATGAAAGGCAGATGGCAGTAGAGGCACTCAGGAAAGGGTGCATTTGAGTAAGAAGTGTTTGAGAGTCATCACAACATTGACCTTTGCAATGGCTTCTGAAACATGACACCAAAGGCAGAGGTAACAGTTAGATGGGTTCAGCAAGTTGCATTTATATGTACATATGTGTATATCTATACTTATATACATATATGTGTAATGTTATATGTATGTAACAATAATAATTAAGGAAGAGATCATAAATTTGAGGAGTGGGGAGATCAGGGGAGGAGCTGGAAGAGGGAAAAGGAAAGGGGGAAACTATGCAAATACATTACTCATGAACAAAATTCTCAAAAATGAAAAATAAGTGTAAAAACTATATTGAAAAAAGAGAGAAGTGTTAGAGAGAAAACTAGAAGAGAAGAAAAGTAGAAGGGAGAAACGGAAGGTGGTTGTATGAAATAAAAGAAAAGCAGACGAAAGAGAGGGACATAAAAGGAAAGTAGGTAAGATGTCCTAACTAGGTTTCTCTACGACTGCTTAACCTTCAAGCTTCAAAATAAAATCTCTAGTTACCTGGATGTTATTTAATGAGTTGCTGTTCTCTGCTCTATAACTACTCTATTTCTTAAGCCTGAGAAGCTTTTCTTTAAACAAATATGCTTAAGCCTCTTTCAGTTTCAGATTTAGTCAGAGGATTAGGCTCATGGGAAGGGTATACCAAGAAGAGATGAAATCAGCAATCACAGGTAGCCAGGACAGCAAGGAGAAACTCTTGGGCAAGAAGACCTAGTCCTTGGGATCCTTTCTTGTCAGAAGGTCAACAAAAGCTATTTGTTCTTTTTAGTTTTCTTCCACATCCATCCCTTCATTTGAGAAGGGATACTCTGAAATGAAGCACTGGTTTTCTCTGTCTCTGAACTCATCATTCATATGTCTTAATTGACTGAGGCTATCCCCAAGACTTTCTACTCTTGGGTACAGCACCCATATAAACTTTCTGTGTGTTTGCTAGGTATCTAGGAAAGTAGGCACTAAAACAAAATCATCAATCAATTATCATTACACATTTTCTTCTTTGATTCATTGCTTCAATAATACCCATGTAACCCAGTTAAACTACTTTTTATGCACTTACCAAACTTCAATGCATTGAGAAAAAAAGTGGCATGAATACATAAGATTTACAGTCTAACTTGACTATTATCTTTCATTTTTCTCCAAACACAACAGAAAGAAGAATATTTACTGAGTAGTCCTGCTGCATGTATCCCATGTGGCCCAATTTACAGATCACTGAGAAGAAAGCACATAGATCAGCCATTGCATGTCTTTACAAAGAGATGAAGGCTGAATCCTAGAGACACTGTAACATGGGAAGAATATTTTTTTTCCTACTGCTTGGATGAGTGGTAAATAACAGTGCTCTCTCCTATTACTGAGTGTGAGTACAAGGATGTTGAGTAAACAGATTCAGAGTCATTTCCAAGTTGAATGGAAAGAAATCAAGGAAGAAAGGTAGAGATAATTTTTCTTATGCTTGGAAAGAACAGGAAATTGACAGCAAAGACAGGGTACATTTTCCTTTAGGGCAACAGTAAGATCTCATTAGGCAGGAGCTAGAGACTATTTATAGAACAGCACAGCAGTTTTGTTATGTCTGAGCAGCACAATTCTCACACTGAAGGCTGTACAAATTTTATTACAATGTAGATTCATGAGATAACCTCTAGGACAGGATCTTCCGGCTTTTCTTTCCTCTCCCCCTGCCCAGTCCCTCGGTTGGAGTTACGCAGCAGGAATGCTGAGCCTTTGAGCCACCTGATTTCTCTCTGTGGCAACCAGGAAGAATGATGTCTACTTAGCTGGATCACGAGGCGATCTGATTAAAGCAGTCTATATGAATGTCCATGCACAAATGAGACAGCAAGTAATTATGTGGTACAAAATAAGGAAGAAAGAAGGAAGTGGCTTCTGTGCTACTTGATACAAGGAAAGATAAATCACCCAGTGGAAACTTTGTCTGGGGGTAGAATGTGAGGAGGGTGAGTCAGAGCAAACTAATGAATGAGTGTGGTGTTGGCAGTGCAGGATGTCTCTGCTGCTGACGTTATTTGAGAGATAGAAGACTAAATCTCCAGTATGTGGCAATTAGAAAGCTCCTGAGGCCTATTCTGTAGCTGAGATGGTAACATCTGTGTCTTGCCTGGAACTGAGTCCAGTTTGTGCCGCTACTGTCAGCAGGCCTCTGGCTACATGCCTGTTTGTTTCTTTAGTAAATGTTCCAGTGTGCTTTTTGTAATTAGTATTTCACACAGGTGAGTGAAGTTCCTGGGAAGGCTTTGTCATTAAGGAACTCTGAAGAGCACACAAAAATTAAAACGTGTTCTGACAGTACTTTTCACATGCTTCTTGAAATTATCTTTATACAATGACATATATTAAGTCATTAATACTGAATGCCTAAGCCCATACTATCCTGTCATTATCACTTAGTGAATTAATTGTGTTTCTTCTCTAATTTGTGTGTAAAAGCTATAACCACTAACATAACTGTATTTGGAAACAATATTAAATACATAATTAAGGTTAAATGTGGTATTCTGGGCATTGTCCTTGTCTGGTGTTTGTGTGTATAAGAAGAGGAGACAAGAGTAATCTATATTTTCAGGAATAGAAGATAGATCAGAACACAGTAAGAAGTCACTGTCCCAAGCCAGGACTCATCAAAAAACAACCCTACCAGCACCTTCATCTCAGACAGCCAGTTTCCAGACTGAGAGAAAAACCTGTTGGCAATTGAGAACTCTCTTCATGGTGCAGAATGAGTTCATCTGAGTCTTCACTCTCCAGGGATTGTCATTTTGAATACCAGCTGTGATCCATGAAAGTTACAGCATTACATATCATATGCTTGCTACATTTGTTTTTCTTGGCACAGCCCTTATGATCATTAAGAGCTCTTTCTACAGCTATCCAGTTTTCTACCACCTATAAGAGTTTCCTATTGCTGATGTAACAAATTAAATACCCAGTGTCTTACAAATAGCACAAATACATTCTCTTATATTTTTGGAGGTTAGATACCAAAAATTGGTCTGAGTAGGCTACAGTCAGTGTATTAGCAAAGTCTAGTTAAAGGCTGTGCTTTTCAGTCAACCTACCCACAAAAACTGTGACCCAAAATTTACCCTGCCTACAAGATGTACAGAGGTAAAGATAGAGTAGCGATTGAGGGAAAGTGTGATCAATACCTGGTCCAACCTGAGACCCACCCCATGGGGGAGAAAACCAGCCCCTGACGCTATTAACAATATTCTGCTATGTTCACAGATAGGATCCTGGAATAGCTGTCCTCTGTGAGGCTCTACCCAGTAGCATGTTGAAGCAGATGCTGAGACTCACAGCGGAACACTGGGAGAAGGGTAGGAAGTATTATGGAAAAGTGGGAAGAAGGATAGAAGGACATAAATGTGTAAGGGGCTCCATAAGAGGATCAACAGAGTCAACTAACCAGGGCTCAGAGGGGTCTGCAGAGACTGAAACACCAACCAAGGACAATGCATAGACTGGCCCCACACAGATGTAGCCGATGGGTAGCTCAGGCTTCATGTGGGTTCCCTAGTAAGGGGAGTGGGAGCTGTCTCTGGCATGGACTCTGTTGCCTGCTTTTTGATCACCCCCCCCCACCCCGGTGGGGATGCTTCACCAGGCCACAGGGGAAGAGAATGTGCTCAGTCCTGATTCAGTCCTGATGTGACTTGATGAGCTGGGGTAGGTGGATAAAGAGTAGCTCTTCTTTTCTGAGAATAGGAGGCAGGGGTGGAAGAAAAGGCAGTGAGGGTGGGACTGGGAAGAGAGGAAGTGTCCGGAGCCTTGACTCCAAGCGGCCAGCTTTGATATTTAAATCTCGGTGGAGAGATGGTTTTTAGCAGGCCTTTACTACTGGCAGAGAACTTGCAAGTCCATCTCCTTTTGTTTGTGACAGCAGGTGGGATAGCTTGTGAGGGTCACACCTCTTCCTCTAGCTCCTTGTGCAAATTAACCTATTGTTCTGAGATGTTTCTACTCTGGCTCAGAAACTCTACAATAAAAAGACAGGCCGACAGTTATGGCAAGAGAAGGCTGGAGACAGAGAGAAGGCTGGAGACAGAAGGCTGGAGACAGAAGGCTGGAGACAGAGAAGAAGGCTGGAGGCAGAGGAGGCAGGCAGAGACTTGAGGCTTGCTGCTGGCATGCTTGCTGCAGCAGTCTGCCTTTTGCCGTGGCTGTCGAGTATGGACCTTTAAAAGTTTCCTGTGTGCTGTCTGTTCATTTTATTAATTTTAATCCTCACGCCCAACTCAAGAACCGTTCAACTCTTCCCGGCTGGGCCCCGGCAAGGAAGGAGGGGGCTATGATTAGAATGTAAAGTGAATAAATAAATAATTAAAATATAATAAAATGTCTATATTACCAAAATAAATACATAGTTTCAATGCAACTCCTATCAAAATTCCAATTCCATTTTTTACCAAACTGGATAACAGCATGGGAAAGACTTGTTGAGAAAAGTTCAGATGTCCTAAGATGACTAATATTTATTGCATACATATAAAGTTGCTAATCAGTAAAAATATTAAAAAACAATCCTAATTCCCACCATTTACCTGCAAATTTCATGATTTCCTTGTTTTTAATAGCTGAGTAGTATTCCATTATGTAAATGTACCACAATTTTTGTATCCTTTCCTCCCCTGAGGGACATCTAGGTTGTTTCCAGATTCTGGCTATTATGAATAGAGCTGCTACAAACATGGTTGAGCAAATGTCCTTGTTGTATAGTTGAGCATATTTTAGATATATGCCCAGGAGTGGTATAGCTGGATCTTGAGGTAACACTATTCCCAATTTTCTGAGAAAGTGCCAGAGTGATTTCCAAAGTAGTTGTACAAGTTTACAATCCTACCAGCAATGGAAGAGGTTCCCTTTCTCCACATCCTCTCCAGTATATGTGTTGTCCCTTGAGGTACAGAAACAGAGGCTGAGCCAAACTTGGGGCAGAGTGCATGGAAATGAGGAACAGGAGTTCTAAAAGGAGACCAACAGAGCCAAAACCAAAACAAACAAACAAACAAACCACTTGGCCCTGGGGGCCCTGAGAGACTGATCCCCAAACAAGGACCATACATAGAGAGGACCTAAAACCCCTGCTCAAATGTAGCCCATAGACTCAGCCTCCAAGTGGGTCCCCTAGCAAGGGGAGCAGGGGATGTCTCTGGCATGAACTCAATGGCAGGCTCTCTGATCACCTCCCCCTGAGGAGGGCAGCCCTGGTAGGCCACAGAGGAAGACAATGCAGCCAGTCCTGATGAGACCTGAAAGCCTAGGGTCATATAGAAGGGGAGGAGGACCTCCACTATCAGTGGACTAGGAGAGGGGCATAGTAGAAGAGGGAGGGGGAGGGAGGAATTGGGAGGAGATGAAGGAGGGGTCTACAGCTGGGATGCAAAGTGAATAAATTATAATAAATAATTAATAAAAAATTTTAAAAAACTGCTCTTAAAATTCATATGTGTATATAATGATCCCAGGTAGAAAAAGTAAAAAAAGTAATGTTGAATATGTTACAATACTTGATATCAATGTCATAGTAACAAAAACTCCAAGTCTTGGCAAAAATTCAGGATTTTTAATAGGTTAGAAGAGAAGACCTATAAATAAACCCAGACAACTATAGCCAATTAAATTTTAACAAAGGTGCCAAAGACATACACTTGGAAAAAGACGTTTTCAGTATGGTGCTGAGAAAACTATTTTTACTGTGTTGATTACTTTTCTGTTGTTAGGCTAAGGTACACTTACACAAAACAAAGTGGGGAAGAAATGGTTGACTTTTGGCTTATAGTTCCAGAGGGACAGAGTCCATAATTCAGTAACAGTTAGAGAAAGCATGGTCAAAGGACTAGGAAGCTGGCTGATCACATCTCCATTCTCACAGGAAGAAGAAAAAGAGAACAGGAAGTTTGGTAACTTAAAAAACCCCACCAGTGATGTACTTCCTCCAACAAAACTCTGCCCCCATAGGTTCCATAATGTTTCCAAACAGCAACATCAACTTGGGCCCATGTGTGCGCAAAGCTACCATGTCCACATGTAGTATAATATAATTACATTAGTTGCCCTTTATCCTGTACAAAAATCAATTTGGAAACATTAATGTGAAACCAGAGACTTCAAAACTGTGGAGACAAACAGGTAAAAATACTCCTTGATACAGGCACGGATAAAGACTTTTTGTAAAAGAACTATAGCATCACAAGAAATAATATGAACAATTGGCAATTAAATTAAGAAGTTTCTGTACAGCAAAGGAAACTATCAACAGAGTGAACACATAGGCTAAAGAGTGACCTGCAAAAGTTAAATACCAAAAATACGTCACTTCTCAAAAGAAGATACATAATAGCCAAAAAATATTTTTAAAAGTATTCAATATCCCTGAGCAACAGGGAAAGGCAAAGTATAGCTTCATTCAGATTCCTTCTCAACAGATAAAATGGTTATCTATCATTAAGAAAAGAAATGGAGAGCTTCCTACACTATCATGTTCATGACTATGCTATTCACAATAAATAGAAACAGCATAGCTGTCCATCAATAGATAAATGGATAAAGAAAATGAGTACATATAAACAATGGGATTTTTTTTGTCTAAGAAGAAAAATGAAATTGTGGCATATTCAAGAAGATTGATGGAACTTGAAGCATTATGTAAAAGAGAAATAAATCACATTTAGAAAGAAAGGTACTACTTTTCCTATATGTGAAAATAAATTTGTGTATGGGGGAGGTGTGGTTGTGTGTAGAAAGTGATCCCCAGAAAGAAAAAAAAAAAAAAACTCTTAAGGAGGAGAAAAGGAGGGCAATAGAATACACGTAACATAAAATCAGAAGGGGGAACTACTTAGGGTAAAGAAAAAGGAAACCAGCAAGAAAAGAAAGAAAGGGGGAAGATAGAAGAAAGGTACAAAGAAAAAATATGCTGTCGTATATGCATGAAAATGCTCTAATGAAACCTGTTAATTTATACAGACTTTAAATTTTGAAGTAAAATAAAGTGAGACTATAATAATACACTTAATAAAAATTTTCTCTTGAAATAATAAAACAGTTTAATTCAAAGATGTGATAGTTTTGAAAAAAAAAACATTTTAACTCATAAAATTTAACTCATTCTATTGTGTGTTTAGTCATGAAGAGATTGTGTTTTTGTAACACGAACCCTGACAAACTGCCATGAGACAGAAATACTAAACAAGATGGAAAACATGGCTTTGAGGGCAGGAGAGACGTGATGGTGGATAAATTGCCAGTCGTGCTCTCATGAGGACCTGAGCTTGGATGCTGAGTTTGGATTCCCTGTATCTGCATAAAAGTAGGGAGTGGTGGTATGGGTCAATCTCAGAGCCCAGTGAAGAAATGGCAAAATCACTGGCATTCACCAGTCTAACAAGGTCACATAACACCACACATAAAACCAAATAAACACACAAAACCAAAACACAGCAACCATCGCTTTCTTCATAGCTGGAATTCCCTCCTACTGCCCCTTTTAGTTTCTATACCATTACTCTGTTACCGGGTTAGGATCTTGATTTGGTTCATTTTCACCGCCAGCTAAAGAGTTGAAAGGCAGGTAAAAGCTCCAGCACAACGGGCAACAGCAGAGAAAGTCTCAGACATGGCAGACAGAACCAGCCAGTGAAGAAACAAACACAGCAATGTCTATAGAGAGAAAGACTGCAATGCAGGGAGGGGTTCTGGAACCAGAAGCCTCGTGTCTCCTTTAGGACTGAGGGTTTTAAGAGTCTTTGTGGGATCTTCTTCCCTCAATTTTGAGTTCACCAGTTTGAACAAAGAAAGAGACCCTGATAGGTCAGCCAGGCCTTTGAGAAAAGGAGGGTAAGGAAGAAGCCGGGGGGGGGGGGTTCTCTTTGTTGTCCAGATGTGGGCCTTCTTCCTTTCTAAAATCTGCCTAAAAGGGATCTCTGTAATTCCTGTTCCCTCAGCTCCACATGTCCGAAACGGCGAGTGTCCCTGCTTGCTTGTCTGTTTCTCTTCCTTGATCTTGATGGTAGATTACAGATGCTCTGAACTATTCTGAGGTCTAATTGGAGACCCTCTCTTTACGCCATGACCTCCTAAAGGGTTTGGGGTTCTGCTGCTGCTTCCCAGTCCCCTAATGCCGGAAGCCCAAGTTTTTGTACTCAACTTTTCTAAACAACTATTTTGACTTTGAGACAGTTTCACTCCACAGTCCAGACTATCCTAGACGAAGCCATTATGCTGCACAACCTACTTCTTGTCTGAACCTCCCTAGAGCTGAAATTATAGGTGTAAGTCACTTTACTAACCTTTCCTGTTCTTGTTTTCTGTCATTTTACAAAGGAGATCATATTTGTTGTGGAGCTCAGTTCCAATGGATTCATCTATAAAGCAACTCCAGCACGAAGTCTCAGGGAACATTGTGGAAGAGAGGGAAGAAAGATTGCAGGAGCCAGGTTGGGAGTTCTCTGTGGGACTGTGTCTCTTAGTAATATCAGACATTATGTCCATATAGTCTCCCCAACATGACTGTAAAACCAGGAGCTAAAAAAAAAACAGCAACAGACATGCTAAAGTAGACAAGGTAAAGTGTGGGAGGCCTCAGCAGCACAAAAAGAACTAAAGAACTACAGGCAACCAGAAAATGCTGAGAACAAGTCTTTCCTAGCAAAGAGCTCTCCAATTGGTTTTCAAGTACCAAATAGTCAGCCTGGAAACCATATGTATGAGTAATATTATACAGTAAATATTATACAGTATAAATATTATAAAGTAAAATTACATCTATAATTTCAGACTGAGCAGGTATATTTAGGAATATATATATATATATATATATATATATATATATATATATATATATATATA
>NW_026587759.1:267683-277658 GCF_907164565.1 Psammomys obesus
ATATATATATATATATATATATATATATATATATATATATATATATACATATGTATGTATGCATGTAAAAGTGATTAATGAGAGAGAGACCATGCAGTTGTAGGAGCTCACAGAGAGGCATATAGGAGAGTTTGGAGGGAGGAAAGGGAGAGGGTAATAATATAATTATATTATAATCTCAAAAGTAAAGTAAAAACTCTAAAAAACAGTCACATTTTCCCAAAGTACAACCAGAGAAAAAAATGATCAACACCAGCAAAAACAACAAAAAGGTCATCAAAAGAAGCTGGAAATTTAGTTTAGTGGTTTACACCACTTATCTCTGCTCTGAGGTCCTAGTTTTAATCTTCAACACTAAGAAGAAAAAAATTGTAAGAGAAAAGTGTCATTAATAGAACTAAAATTTAAAACATGTTGCTTTCATGGCCCTCTGAATTTGGAGTGGCATTTTTATTACCAACATTCTAAGCAAAGAAAAATAAAATTTAAATCATTAGCTCAACTTCTGTCATTTGTATATTGTGTAATGCTAGTTTAAATTTCAAATATTGTACTGTTTAACTCATGCAGAATAATTGAAATCCCAAAACTGTAGGAAATTGTTTTTACCAGAACAGTAGAAATGTCACACAAAGCTGGCTCAACTACTTTTATTTGTCTTCTTGATTTCTTCCCAAAGCCCTAAACTCCTACTAGCATCACATTAGAAGTTTAGATTTCATCATATGAATTTTCATACATACTGTATATACATGCACTGTTCATGGCATGTTTTAATGGAATTACACTTACAAAACACAAAGTCAAAGAAAGTTATTAAGAATTTTTCAATGGTCACAGAAGAGCGTTAAAGTGTGCTCGGCAAGGGCGGCCTCACAAGCTGCACACCCAGGAAGTTTCTCCAAAGGCTAGACCCTGAGATATTTTGTGAGAAAGGCATGGTAATGTGCTGTTGTTCGTGAATTTCACATTATGCACTCCAATCCAACTCATCTCCCCTTGTACCCACCCTTAGCCCTTCATACCCAGCCCCATGCCTACAAAATCATGTTGTGGAAGCTGTAATGTGTCACAGTGGGTCCCACAGTATATCCTTTTGTCCACACTTCCTTGCTTGCAAATATTCATTGCACTGAAGATGAGTCATTACTGGTTTGGTTTGAGGCCTCCAGCTTCTGCTACACTATCAATATAAGGTCCTAGTTGAGCCAGTCCACACTTTGCTCTGAGAAGTCAGGGAGTAGTTGCAGGTGCAACCCATTTGCAGCAAAACAGCTTTTCCTCGCTGGAGACTGAGGAACTCTAAAAGAATCTTTAGCCGTTTCAAATACCGATGTTAACTACATTGCTGATTCTTTAACTTTGATATGCTTAGAGGTTACCTAGGGATCTTCACTCACAATGAATTTTCTGATTTTGTGGGTCTGAGATCCTACATGGCTAACAAGCTCTCACATGATGCCGATGTGGTTCACAAATCACAGTTTATGTAATAACAGCTGGGTGAGTCACTAATGCAGCTTGCTTTGAAAAAAAATACAAATTTGTAATTTATAAAAATTATAAAACAGTAAAAAGTAGCCTCTTTTATATAAAAGGTAAAGTCTAATGGTCTTCTTTGACTGAAGCTGCCTTTGTTCAGCATTTCAAACTGCTATTTTTTATAACCTTCTAAATTTTTATTGTAAAGTGGGGATAATTGACAGTTTCTCTTAAAGGGAACACTTGTGTTAAGTTCAGAAGATTACTAAATTTGATTTCTTGTAATCAAAAAAGACCCTTATGAAAGAAATGTGATAGCTAATTATTTAGCAAAGCCTTTTGCTAGACTGAACATGCTCAAAGAAAGTCATAATCATATTAAGATTATTATATTCTGCAAGACTTTGATGGAGAGAAGCTATGCTATTAAAAGAATCACTCAACCTTCCATAAAATATACTTCCTTCTTGAAATTAGGTCTAAACTCTCTACCCATTCTAAGATTCAAAACACAAAATTAAAAAAATGAGACATTTTGTCTTACTTAGTCAGTGTTGTCACAAATAAATTATTAACAAGTTATGGGATTGAAAATAAAATATCTGTATTTAAACTTTAATGTACAAAGTCTGGATGTTAAAATTGCTTAGAAAATGAGATATTTATGAAAGGTCAATATTTTTGTAATCTCTTTGAAAAGTTACTTGAACATTTAACATATTTATTCTATTAATCTTTATGAGCAACAGTTGAGAACTTTGGAAATAAATTGAATAGTAGAAAGAAAATTTTATTTTAAAGGTCATAAAAAATTAAATTACTTTATCTTTGGAAGATAGGGTAGTCACAGTAGTGAATTTGAATAACTGGTCATGAACAACTGTTTGACTATAATATCCAGGGAAGAAAAAGTGTGAAGAATGACAAAGTTTTGGAGACCTAAAGATTCAGTATACATCCGAATAAAATCAGTTATGGCAGCTCATTGTGAAACTCCATTAGCAAAGCACGTCTGCCTCAGTGCTCAACCGTGCTAAACCAAGTAGTGTGGCTTTCTGTAAGTTTAGACAGCTGTTACTGAACTTCTCATTTGAAGACTGCACAAAGAATTCACAAAGCACAGTGTGTTGACAGAGGGTTAATGTTTCCATAATCAATAGTCTGTAGTACATGGTGTTTTCCACTGGAGGAAAGGGCAATCAGATTTTCATGCGTCAATGTACAAATTGATTTTTCTTTAATGGTCTGATTATAAATCATTTTCCTGCCTATCCAGCTGTAATTGCATACAATTGGAACAAGTAGCTTTAAAAAAATACATCTGTATTTGAAGATTAGACTTGGACCACTGTAGTTATCAGATAACAAAGCAGGATGAACTGATAATTTTTATAATGAGATATTTTAAATTTGATGAATTTTATCTACTTACTAGTACAGTTCTTAGTTTATAAAAGAAATCACACTTCAGAGATAATAATTTCCTTTAAAGAATCATACATAAGGGGTGGCTTAATCTTGGTACAAATGTGAAGACAGCTTGAGTTGGGATCAGAGAAAATCAGATGAGCCACCTCACTGCCTGCCTAAAGAAGCACTGTTAGAGACACTTGGTAATTGCGATCTTATAGAAGAGATTTGCCAGAAAACTCAATAAAACTAAAACTTTTTCTGAACAAACAAAGCAACAGTTCCAGAATATTCTTTATTTAAATACCATAAATGGAACAAAAGCAAAGAATATTCTTATCTTAATGGTATAGCACCAGCTCCCTAAGCTCAGAACTTACCTCCAGGGTTTCTGGCTATGGGATTTAATATAATAAAAACTCAAATGTTATCTAAATATGCCTAATAGTAAAATTCTTTTATACTATTCTACTTTATTTCTGGATCTTAAAAATGGGTTGTTTCTCATCCTTTTTTCAGATCCAGGGATGTTTTTAAAGTCTGGGGTAAAAAAAAGGATTAGTGACTTTTAAAATTATTGGATATAATTGTAAATCTGTTCTATCTATAACAAAGGGTTAACTTAAAACTTATAACTCAAGGTTAGTAATTGAGACTCTCTGCTTAGATAATCTTAACTCATGTGACATGATTCCATTTTGAGATATAAACACATATGACTGTTCCCTGTCTTTGCTATGGGATGAAGGACATGGAAGTCATGGCTTTACCACCATCTTGACCAAGCGTAGCAACATGAGACATGAACTGACCAAGAAAACAGGTCTCCAAAGATACTTTTATGTTCTAAAATGATATACTATATAAAGGTCAGAAAAGTTGTCAGTCTCTTTATGGACTATATTTATGAATTTAAAAAATTTATTTTGATATTAGAAGAGCTTCAATTCAAAACTGTGGTTTAAATCTAAATCTAACAGGGATAAAACATAAAGTCCTACTCTTATAAAAACTACTAAATTATTATAAACCATTAAGGATAATTAAGAAATGCAAGTTGATAATAAGTAACCTTATAAATTATCAAATCCTCTAATGTCCTTGAAATCATGGTAAGTACTGATGCAGTAAATTACAAAATTAAGCTTTATTTAGCCTCCTGTTTTATGTTTGTGAGGTATAGTTTACAGCACATAACTAAAAACGAAGATTATTTAACTCAGATGTGCTTGGTTGGTATTAGCCCTCAATCTTGTCAGAGACCTGCCGAACATGGCATTTAAGATGCTTAAATCTACTGTGACAGATAGAGACTCCCAAAGTCTCCAAGAAGATATGGGCAAAACGACAAAGGACTCCACCTGGATTATAGTATGCTGACCACTGGGCAAGTGCCGCAATGCCTTGTCTGCTGCTAGGGCCCAGCTTGAACTGTGACAAACAAGACACCTGAGGATTTGATTGTCTCATGTTGCCAAAGACAAGATGAGGTCAGTCTTTCCCATGTTCCTTCTCCACAGAAAGAGCTTCTCATCTTCTAGGCCCGATCACCAGTTTGCCTATGTCTAAGTTGCCATGAAGACCATGGGAACCTGGGACCACTGTCTAGGTAGTGGACTATGGACTAGTCTCTGACACTTTAATTGATATATAGGGCATTTACATTACAATTTATCCTTCTCAGGTTTCTGATCATATTGGCTGGTAAACTCACTGTAACTTGGCAGCTAGAGAACAACAGGCAACTAGCACCTATTTTATGTAAAGTTAATGTAAAGTGTGAGGATACAGAAGATTAATTATAAGTACCTAAGAAAGTATTTTAGGGTCTGAGACTAGAAGCATTTCCACTAAGTTCAGGAACAAGACAAGGGTGTCTACTCTCTCCATACCTATTCAATATAGTCTTTGTTAGAAAATTAAGACAATCAAAGGACATTAAGCTGATACAAAAGGAAGAAGTCAGTATTTTTATTTGCAGATGATATGATAACATAGAGAAGTGACTCTAAAAATTCTACCAAGGAACTCCTACAGCTTATAAGCACTTCCATCAAACTAGCAGGATATAAAACTAACACACAAAACTTAGTAACTTCCCTATCTACAAATAACAGACTGAGAAAGAGATCAGTGAAACAACACTTTTCACCATATAAAAAAGCAAAACAAAACAAAACCACCAAAACTAAAATCAAACCAAACTTTAAAAAAAAAAACCTTTGGGATAACTCTAACCTAGGGAATGCGAGAACTATATATTAAATACTTTAAGACATTGAAGAAGGAAATTTAATGAAGATGGCAAGATCTCCCATGCTCATCAATTAGAGTCAACCTTTGTCAACCTCGCAGATCTGCCTGTGAGACCTGGTATCGAAGACTGTAAAGAATGAGATGACAGAGATGAACCTACTTACAAAGTTTATCCAAAAAACCAGCTCATTTATAGCAATTTACACAAATAAAGGTTACAGGAAAACAAGGAACACATGTTCTAGAAAACCGATCACAGAAATAAGCAAAACAGAGTAATTAAAAGCACTTCTGGTCCAACATGAATAAGCATGTCTTATGAATTGAGTGTAAATGTTTAACAAAGAAGGCATGGAATCACATCCAAAAATAAAACTAGGAGCTTAATGGACTTGAGGTAAAGGCCCTCTGTCTTTTTCCTGGAGCCTCTCTCATAGTTCCCCAAGGCATTGTTCACTATGCATCATTCTTTTGACTGCATTCTGACAGGTTAGTAGGATAAATATTGTGATAATAACAACCCTACCAAAGCAATCTATAGATTCAATGTAATCCTTATCAAAACTTCAACACACTTTTTCATAAAAATTGAAAAAGCAATTTAAGCTTTGTATAAAAACACAAAACTCTAAATATCTAAAACAACCTCCCCAAATAAAATAACTGCTGGAAGTATCACCATCATAGAT
Source organism: Psammomys obesus (assembly GCF_907164565.1). Lineage (NCBI taxonomy): Eukaryota > Metazoa > Chordata > Mammalia > Rodentia > Muridae > Psammomys > Psammomys obesus. The sequence goes on from NW_026587759.1 coordinate 273,521, forward strand.
TTCAATTGTATTACAGAGCCATTTAATAAAAACAACATACTGTTGACATAGACTCATTGTTAAATGTAATCAAATTTATGACTCAGACATAAGTCCATACTCCTATGAGCACCACATTTTTGACAAAGAAGCCAAAAGTACACACTGGAGAAAATACAACATCTTCAACATATGGTACTGGTCAAGCTGGACTGAATGGCTATTGTAGAAGAATAGAAATAGATATATATATTTCTAACCCTAAACAAAATTCAATTCCATGAGTTCAAGGCCAGTCTGGTCTAAAAAGAAAGTTCAAAACAGCTGAGACTTCACAGAGAAATCCTGTCCTGCAGAAAACAACAACAACAAAACTTCAGTCCAAATGGATAGAAAACACAGGACCAGATAGCTTGAATCTGACAGAGTAGAAAGTAGAGGATACTCTTGAATTTACTGGCACAAGAAAGGGTTTCCTGAATTGATAGCACAAGCACTGACACCAATAGTTAATGAAAGGAACATCATGAAATTGAAAAGCATCTGATGGCAAAAGACACCATCATTCAGAAAAAAAATGACAGGCTAAAGAATAGGAAAGATCTTTAACATCTACACATTTGATAGAGGGTTCAGATCTAAAATATATAAAGACATTAAAAAAAAACCTGCGCCTCAGGAAAACAACACAATTAAAATGGGTTAAAAAAATAAACAGAATTCTCACAAGATGAAACAGAATAGCCAAGAAGCAAAATAATATTTAACTTCCATAGGCATCAGGAAAAAGCATATTAAACCTATTTTGAGATTTCATTTTCCCGTCATCAGAATGGCCAAGGATAATAAAACAAATGACAGCACACACTGGCAAGGAATGGGGAAATGGGAACACTTGCCCAATGCTGGTGTAAGTAAAAATGTGTACAACTATTACACAGTCAATGCGGCAGTTGCTCAGGAGTCTGGAAAGTGATCTACCTGAAGATACAGATATATCACTTGTGAGCATAGAATTTCCCAAAGAATTTCACATCTTACTATAGAGATACTTGCTCAATCATGTTTATTGTTGTTTTTTTCATAATAGGTAGAAATTAGTAAAAGCCTAGATATCCATCAACAGATGAATGGATAATATGTTATATTTACAACAAGAATATTATTAAGTGTTAAGAAAAATGAAACTATGAAATTTGCAGGAAAATGGATATCCGAAACCAAAAAAACAAACACTTTTTTTCTCTTATATGTGGATGTTAGCTTTTAAGCCTTTAATATGACTACTACAATCTTCATAAACATAGAAGTTAGACACCTAGTAAAGGCCTAGAGAGGCAGGTAGGATCTCCCAAGGAAGGGAAATAAATTTTTGTGGAGAGATATGGGAAGACTGAAGTGAGAGAATTAAATTGGGAGAGAAATAGAAGAGAGGAGGAAGGGAAGGACCACAGGGAGGAGCAATAAGCCATTTGAGATGTCATATGGAAACCTGATACTATAGAAGGTTCATAAAATATATCCATATCTGAAAGGAATCTAAATGAAGTCAACAAATAATAGGAGAAACAATGTCCCAACTGGACAACTTTTGCCACCAGTGAAACCTTCAGTGCCAGGAATGGCTTATATTTGTTTTGTTGTTAGCCAAGGGGCCTGAGAAAATTTCAAGCATCAGAGGCTACTAGTTACTCTCCACAAACTGGCAGTACGGTCCTTTTCCTGAAGACAACATCTACTAAACACAAAGCAGTCAAGCTGGGGCCTACCTAGAGCCTTTACCCACTTCTGACTAGGATTCATGCTAACTGAAGGTACTCTGAATCCTACCAGAGGAGAGAGGTAATCATCAACTCAGCTACAAATTTTGTGACCTATAATTGTGACCTGCCTATGAAATATACTGGTGTAACAATAGCACAAATGTAGGTGTGACCAACCACTCTCTGGTTGGAATTAAGGCCCATTCTATAACATGGAATCCATTGCTATGGTAGTCCGAGACAGGTTAGGCCAGGGACCTATGGGAAAATCAAATAGTTTTCTTTTGCTATAGGAAAATATTAACAAAATGATTTCTAATGATATACTGCTATATTCATGGATTGGTGATTCACTCAGCCCTTATCAGTCAGGATTCTTCTTCCAGAGACCCAAAACTGGACAGCATTCAGGGAGTGAGAAATTTTGGAATATTCAGTCTTAAATGGGATGCTTTCATCAAATCCTTCCCTTCAGGGCTCAGGGATCTGTATAGAAGAAGAGGTGGTAAGATTGCAAGAGTTAGAGGTGATGAATGATTTCAAGGAAACAGTGTCTTCTGGAAACAACGGGGCTAATATAAACATATGTGATAACATTCATAGGGCCTGCTATGGGTTCAAGCCACATGGGAAACCAGTGAAGAGAGGGAGAGGTGAACATGGCCTTCCACCTTTAACCAAGAAGCTATCCTTTTCCTGCAGGCAAAGGAAAAATTAAGTTCCTCCAATGGAGTCTCACTAAATTTATTAAATGTACTTCAGAGTAGGCCCTGGGCCTTCATTGTTTGCCCAACACCAAGATACACTCAGTTGTACTTTTGTAGATATTTCTCCTCATATTGCTTTGTTTTGGGCATTTTTGATCTTATTAGTCTTTTGCTTTTATGTTTTGGTTTCCATTTTTGTGTTTTTATGGGAATTTTTGTATATGTTTCTTGTGTGTGTGTGTGTGTGTGTGTGTATGTGTGTGTATTGTTTGTGTCTGTTCTAAAAAGAGAGAAAGGGCATGAAACTGAGTTGAGGGAGGAGAAATGTGTAATCAGAATGTATTGTATGACATTTTTTTTCAACAAAAAAAAAATGAATAAAATCTCCTGGTCTATCTCAACAGAGCTGGAATTGGAAGTGTTAGTATTTTCCATGATTAATTAGGTTCAACATCCTCATTACTTATCTAATTCCTACTGTTCATTCTACTTAAGAAGCAACCATCTTCTGTACAAACACCATGCTCAAAATATTTGCAAACTTACAGTAGTAATGAGCAATAATATTATTTCTCTAATCACTACCAAGAAGACCAAATTTAGAGCTAGGAACTTTCCATCTTTCTTTGTTAGGGCTTCTACTGTTGTGGTAAAACACCATAATCATAAGTAATTTGGGAAGGAAAGAGTTTATTTCATCTTATCTCTCAGGTCATACTCCATTACTGAGTAAAGTCAGGGTAGGAACATGGGACACTAAACTGGAGCAGAAAGTATAGCAAAGGCCACGGAGAACTATTGCTTACTGGCTTGTTCTCCATGGATTTCTCAGCCTATTTTCTTATATACCCCATGACCGCATGCTCAGGAGTGGTACTAACCACATGGACTGGACCCTGCCACATCAATCACTACCTAAAATAATATCATATATGTGTATCCACAGGCAATTTAAAAATGTATGGTTTCAGTTTTTTAAAAATATTTATTGTTTTACGTATATGAGTGTTTTTCTTGCGTTTGTGTCTGTGCACCACATTCATGCCTAATGCCCAAACAGGTCAGAAGAGGGCATCGGATCCTCTGGAACTGGAATTATGAACACTTGTGAGTCTCATGTAGATGTTGGGAATTGAACCTAGGTCTTCTGCAGGAACAAGTGCTCTTAAGTGCTAAGTCATTTCTCCAGTCCAAATTTTTCAGAGGCATTTTCTCAGTTGAGAGTCCCTGGTCCCAAATGATTCTAGTTGGTATCAAATTGACATAAAACTAGCCACCTGCCACCTGTTTTTTTCACATTAGGGCTTCTAATCCTAGCTCTTTTATTTTTGACATACAGACTGCACTTTTATGTTGATGTATTTATTCTCAAGGAATCTGCTACAACCTTCTGATCTGCAACAACTGTAATGAGTGCTGTAAAATAAATTAAATTCTGCTTTTCACAGCAAAAAAAAAATCTACTGTATAAACCTTTCTAAGTTGATATGATAAGCATAGAAAGGGGAGGACTATTTTGCCTAAACCAAGCTTTATTATTTAAATATCCTGAGCAGTTATAAGAACAACATTGTTCAGAAATATGTGAGGCATCATGGTATGGTAGAAAAAGTGTGGGGTTTAAACTCCAATACATCTAGGTTTTAATGCAGTTTTCCTACTTCACTGGTCTTTTTTTTTTTTTTTTTT
>NW_026587759.1:278058-330630 GCF_907164565.1 Psammomys obesus
GGCCACATCCGAGCAGAAGTTCTAGGTTATATCCATAGATGGTCCTTGGTTGAGTGTCAGTCTCAGAAAAGACCCTGTGCCCAGATATGTTTGGTCCTTGTAGAGCTCCTATCCTTTCCATATCATACTAACTTCCCTTCTTTCATATGATTCCCTACACTCTGCCGAGGGTTTGGTTATGAGTCTTAGTGTCTGCTTTGAAACACTGCTAGGTAGAGTCTTTCAGATACTCTGGTTTCTCTTCAGATCGCATAAATCTTTCGCCTTTCACTGGTCTTACGTATATGACTTAGTCTAATTTATATCCGCCCCTGTAGATGTAATATAGAAATAAAAGTGTTCCACAGGGTATACATGAGCTTTAAATGGAATAGCAGCTATATAGGGTTTAGCAGAGTGAATGGCTGACACCTAGGAGGTGCCTGATAGACAGCAGCTATCATTATCTGTCATTCCTTTCAACCTTTTCTCAGTGAACCTTGAATTTACCTGCACAGATGTCCTTCATGCTAGCCTCTACTTTTCTTTAGCAATACTGACTGTCAGGCCAGATCTATGACAGGCAGGGTTCATTTCCAGGAAGTGTTTGCTCTATGCATTACTTATAGTCTTCTGCCAAATAGTTACTATATTATCAAGCTACTCTATTGGGTTGTCCTCTTAAGCATACTGCTGCTACAGAAAAGCTTGTTTTACTACTATAGAAAAACTATTTAACAATAGTACTCTGATATTATGTCCCAGGACAGGGGACGTGGATTTTCTCCTGTCTTGTGTTTATAATCTTGCTTTTTGAATCATAACAAAATTATACTTACTTATCATATTCAATTTATCTACCTCCCAACCCCCAGTATTGTCATTTTATGATCTGATAAAATTCACTGAAAAGTTTTTTTTCTAACCTTTAGAACCTATGTAAATAAAAAGAAGTTCTAAATCAGATATGAAATTATTTCTAACCGGAGGATTTACAAGATGGCAGCAGGGAGGGCATACCGTATCTGAGTGGGAGAAGATCAGAGACTGCTATTACAGGTCCAGGAGCATTTCATTCCATAACTCCTGCTTTTCCAAGCACAGTGTCTGAACTGGAGGTAGCACCCCAACCCTAATTCAAGGTTCTTCTGGTCACCATGTTGAGACTACCTAGAAAAGACAAACTTAGAGGGTCCTAGGCCCAGCATGGTGAAGCCAAGCCAAATACAGTGCCAGGAGCTCAGCACCTGATGGACCAACCAGCGGCTGCGTGGCTTGATCTGAATCCATAACAAGAGCACCTGTTTGTCTGTTTGTGTGGCAGGTGTCCCCATAACAGAAACACCCACTTGTAATTCGCCTGTTCTGCCTGACCCACCCGAGGCACAGTCAGCAGAGACGTCCTCTATCCCGTGGTCCTCCATCCTGTGGAGGCCTGAATCTGACTGAGCAACATTCAGATTAGAGCCCATTCCCTGCTGACTCCTGATCAACCTGATCCAACTGGGACAAGGCCAGCAGAAGGAGCTGTACTAAAGTTTTGACCCATATCATCTGTCATCCCGAGGAGGCCAGTGTGAGACCCCAAGTAACATTCAACTTAGAGCCCTCTCTACCAACTTCTAAACTCCCTGGCCATCAGAGACCACCAAGATTGCCAACACCAGAGGCATCAAAATGGATAGAGGTCAGCATAAGAACACAAACAACAAATCACAGGGCCATTGACAACCAGAAACCAGCAGTCCTACCCCAGCAAGCCCTGGAGATACTATCACACCTAAAGCACAAGAAAACAAATTTAAAGCTGAGGTTATGAAAATGATAGAGGCCTTAAAAGAGCAACATAAATCCCTCAAACTAGAACAGGAAAATACAATCAAACAGAAATTAAAGAAATACAGGAAGCTACAATCAAACATGAGAAAGAAATGAATAAGACTGTTTAAGACCTAAAAATGCAAGTAGAAGCAATAAAGAAAATACAGTCTGATGGAATCCTGGGGATGGAAAACCTAGGGAAGAGGACAGGAAGTAAAAAATAAACAAGCATCACCAACAGAATACAAGAGATAGAAGAGAGAATCTCAGAAGTAGAAGACACAATTGAAGAAACTAATACATCAGTCAAAGAAAATGTTAAATTGAAAAGCTCCTGACATAGAAATCCAAGAAATATGGGACACTATGAAAAGACAAAACCTAAAAATAATAGGAATAGAAGAAGGAGAAGACTCCCAGCTCCAAGACCCAGAAAATATTTTCGACAAAATCATAGAAGAAAACTTCACAAACCTAAAGACAGGGATGTCTATAAAAATTCAAGAAGCTTATAGAGTATCAAGTAGATTGGACTAGAAAAGAAAATCATCCTTGTTGCCCGCGTGGTCGTCTCGCCAGCAAGAACGCACACGGACACCAGGATTCTTCTGCAGCAAGCGTTTATTCAGCAGTAATGAGAGGAAGACCCAGAGCCCCAAAATGGCACTCCTTTTATACCCTAAATGGTGACGTGTTGGTTCCTGATTGGATGCAGCCCATCAGGCCATCTTACATCATTAAGTGAGCTAATCTTTGGCTCGAATTCAGCTTTAGCGCATGCACATAGGCAGTTGTTTACGATCTCACACACCGGATGCCAAGGCGATTTAGGATTCTCTGTGCAATGCTTAGCTTGACAGACCGAGTGTAAGGTAGGCAACTCAAGCAGGCGCAACACCCTTCCCGTGCAATGGAGTTCAATGTCTCCTGGGAGTGCAAGGGCTGTTCACAGCCTCACTTGCGAAGTAAAGAAAGCCAAACTTCAGGGGAGGAGCCTTGCTCTATTGCAACAAGCGCTTGAGTAATAATGGCCTTATCATGGGCATGTTGGCTTCTGAGCCTACAAAGCAACCAAAGAACCAAGACCAATCCACCACAGAGCATAGTGCCAAATAAACCAACCCCCACCCATTCTTTGAAGAAAGAAAAGGCTGAAAAAATCCACGAGGAGAGTCCCTTCGTCAGTGACAGGTCCACTCATGTTGAATTAATCGTCACAATTGCTGCTCTTAATGCCTCCAGCGTCTCATCAAATCCTTCTGACCAATTTCCTGCAAGGTATAAAGATAATTCTCTGGACAGATTAGCGGCTAGTATAAAGTTTTCATATTGTATACTAGTAATGCAAAGCGCTCTAGTTCCTTTAGTGGATACAAAGGCTTCTTTTTACTAGTTTTAGCTGAAAATTCCTCTTTATCTTTCTCTTCCAGGGCGTCCTTTCCCTTATCTTTCTCCTCCTTGGAGGGGTTTAACTGCTTATCCTTACGTCTTTTCTTTCGGGCCCCAAGACGTTCACTTCACTCTGTTTCTGACATGCTATCCTGTAGTTCCCCTAAAACGGCTTCTCCCTCTAATATAGCGTGGCGGCATCCGCCCACACAAAACAAAAGAAAAGCCAAGAGAACCACTCCTAGAGCCACGAGGGGCTCAAGGAACATGTCTCTCAGAGCTTACCTGAGACTGCAGTTCTGAACCCTCCCCGCGGTGGGGTGGTCTCCTCAGCGCTGACGATGGTCGGTAGCCTGGTGTCCCGGGTTTCAGCACCAGTTGTAGCCCGCGTGATCGTCTCGCCAGCAAGAACGCACACGGACACCAAGATTCTTCTGCAGCAAGCGTTTATTCAGCAGTAATGAGAGGAAGACCCAGAGCCCTAAAATGGCACTCCTTTTATACTCTAAATGGTGATGTGTTGGTTCCTGATTGGATGCAGCCCATCAGGCCATCTTACATCACTAAGTGAGCTAATCTTTGGCTCGAATTCATCTTTAGCACATGCGCATAGGCAGTTGTTTACGATCTCACACAGCGGATGCCAGCGCCATCCTGTAATGGCATTCGCTTCAGGTTCTTTACACATCCTGCCACAAAATAATCAAAATATGAAATTTTTTGAAATCAATGTACAGCACAAAGACAGAATATTAAAAGCTGCACTAGAAAAAGTCCAAGTCACACAAATAGAAAAACCTATCAGAATTACACCAGAATTTTTTTTTTTTGGTTATCAATTTTTGATATATATGTATATATTATATTATATTAATTACAGTTCACTTACTTTGTGTCCCAGCTGTAGCCCCCTCCTTCATTCCCTCCCAATCCCACCCTCCCTCCCTCATCTCCTCCTTGCCCTTCTCTAAGTGGACTTATAGGAGAGGTCCTCCTCCCCTTCCATCTGATCCTAGCTTATCAGGTCTCACAAGGGCTGGCTGCAGTGTCCTCTTCTGTGGCCTAGCTAGGCTGCTTCTCCCATGGGGAGCTGGAGAGGTCAAAGAGTTAGCCATAGAGTTCATGCCCGAGACAGTCCCTGTTTCCCTTACTAGGGAAGCCACTTGGATACTGAGCTGCCATGGGCTACGTCCGAGCAGGGGTTCTAGGTTATATCCATGCGTGGTCCCTGGTTGGAGAATCAGTCTCAGACAAGCCCTTGTGTCCAGATATATTTGGTCCTTGTGGAGCTCCTTTTCTCTTCAGGTCTTACTAACTCTCTTTTCTTTCATATGATTCTCTGCTCTCTGCCCAAAGTTTGGTTATGAGTCTCAGCATCTGCTTTGATACACTGCTATGTGAAGTCTTTCAGAGGCTCTCTATGGTAAGCTCCTATCCTGCTTCTCATTTTCTCCTACTTCCAATGTCCATCCTATTTGTCTCGGAATTCTTATCAGAAACTCTAAAAGGCAGAAGAGCCTGGACAGATATGCAGACTCTAAAAGAGCACAGATATGAGCCCTTACTACTATATCCAGCAAAACTTTTAATCACATAAAGGGAAAAATAGATATTCCACGACAAAACAAACTTAATCAATTCCTGTCCACAAATTCAGTCCTATAGAAGATACTAGAAGAAAAACTCCAGCACAATGAACCCAACTACACCCAGGAAAACACAGGAAATAAATAAGCCCATATCAGAAAAATCAAAAGAAGGGAATTACACACTCACTCTACACTCTCTCTCTCTCTCTCTCTCTCTCTCTCTCTCTCTCACACACACACACACACACACACTATTATCACCAACATCAAAATAACAGGAAGTAACAACCACTGGACATTAATATCTCTCAACATCAATGGTCTCAACTCCCTAATAAAAGACACAGGTTAACAGAATGGATGCAAAAACAGGACCAATCATTCTGCTGCAAACAAGAAACTTACCTCAGGAATAAAGATAGACATTACCACAGAGGAAAGGGGTGGAAAGGGTTTTCTAAGCAAATGGACCCAAGACTCAAGCTAGAGTAGCTAATCTAGTATCAAATAAAATAGACTTTCAACTAAAATTAATGGGGAAGGATACCTCATACTCATTAAAGGTAAAATCAACCAAGATCACATTTCAATTCTGAACATCTATGCTCCAAACACAAGAGAAATATTACTAAAAATTAAACCACACATCAAATTCCACATATTGATAGTGGGAGATTTCAACAACCCACTCTCTCCAATGGACAAATCATCAAGACAAAAACTGAATGGGGAAATAATGAAACTAACCAATGTCACGAATCAAATGGACCTAACAGATATCTACATAACATTTCACCCAAACACAGGAGAATAGACCTTCTCCTTAGCACCTCATGGAACCTTCTCCAAAAGTGACAATATATTCAGTCACAAAGCAAGTCTCAACAGATATAAGAAGATTAAAATAATCCCCTGCATCTTATCAGGGGATTATTTCACCATGGATTAAGCCTGGAGCTAAGCAACAGAACATCTACAAACTCATGGGAAATGAACAACTTCCTACTCAACAACCATTGTGAGGTAAGAAGTAAAAAATGAAATTAAAGACTTTCTAGTATTCGATGAAAATGTAGGCATAATGTACCCAAACTCAGGGGAAATAATGAAAGCAGTGCTAAGAGGAAAGTTCATAGCACTAAGTGCCTTCATAAAGAAATTGGAGAGATCCCATATAGTAACTAGCAGCATACCTGAAATACTTGAACAAAAGGAAGGAAACACTCCAAAGAGGAGTAGATGACAGAAAATAATCAAATCCCAGCCAAAATCAATAAATGAGAAACAAAGAGAACAATACAAAAAAAATCAATGAAACTAAGAGCTGGTTCTTTGAGAAAATCAACAGGATAGAAAAACCTTAGCCAAATTAACTAAAAGGCAAAGGGAGAGTACCTATATTAACAGAATCAGAAACAAAAAGAAGATAACAGCAGACAATGAAGTCCAAAAAAATCATTAAATCTTATTTGAAAAGTCTGTATTCAGCAAAATTGGTAAATCTAAAGGAAATGGACAATTTCATTGATAAGATTTCACATATCAAACTTGTTCCAAGATCAGTTAAACAGTTTAAACAGACCTATAATGCCCAAGGAAATAGAAGCAGTCATCAAAAGTCTTCCAACCAAAATGACCCCAGGACCAGATTGTTTTAGCACTAAATTCTACAAGATTTTCAAAGAACTAATACCAATACTCCTTAAATTATTCCACAAAATAAAAACTGAAGGAACATTGCCAAACTCATTCTATGAAGCCACAGTCTCTCTGACACCTAAGTCACACAAAGACTCTCAATAAAAAAAGGAGAATTTCAGACGAATCTCTCTCATGAACATTGAGACAAAAATACTTAATAAAATACTCACAAACTGAATCCAAGATCACGTCAAATACATCCTCTACTATGATCAAGTAGGCTTCATACCAGAGATGCAGGGATGGTTCAACATACAAAAATCCATCAATGTTATCCACCTTATAAAAAAAACTCATAGAAAAAAATCACATGATTAGCTCATTAGATGTAGAAAAAGCCTTTGACAAAATCCAACATCCTTTTATGATGAAAGTCTTGGAGATATCAGGGAAAAGCCATACACAGCAAGTCGATAGCCAACATCAAATTAAACAGAGAGAAATTCAAAGCAATCCCACTAAAAGCAGGAACAAGACAAGGCTGCCCACTCTCTCCCTGCCTCTTCAACATAGTACTTGAAGTTCTAGCTAGAGCAGTAAGAGAATTAAAAGAGATTAAAGGGATAAATATTGGGAAGGAAGATGTCAAAGTATTGCTATTTGCAATACTTTGATGATATGATTGAGTACATGAGTGACTCCATCAGAGAACTCCCAAAGCTGATAAACAGCTTCTGCAAGTAGCTGGATACAATATTAATTAAAAATAATCAATAGTCCTCTTGACAAAAAAGGCAAATGGGACCATAAAGAAACTAGAGAAGCTACACCCTTCTCAATAGCCACAAATAATATAAAGTACCTTGGTGTAACTTTTACCAAGCAAGTGAAAAACCTGTATGACAAGAACTTCAGGCCCCTGAATGAGCTGAAGAAGATATCAGAAGATGGAAAGATGTTTCATGCTTATGGTCAGGTAGGATTAATATAGTAAAAATGGCCATCTTACCAAAATCAATCTACAGATTCAATATAATACCCATTAAAATACAAACAAAGTTTTAAAGACCATGAAAGTACAATTCTCAACTTCATATGGAAAACAAAAATCCCAGAATAGCTTAAACAATCATATACAATAAAAGAAATTCTGGAGGTATCTCCACCCCGGACTTCAAGGTATACTACAGAGTAATAGTAGTAAAAACTGCCTGGTATTGCATAGAAACAGATAGGCTAATCAGTGGAACTGAATTGAAGACCCAGAAATAAACCCACACTCCTGCAGGCACTTGTTTTTCCACAAAGAAGCCAAAACCATACAATGGAAAAAAAGAAAGCATCTTCAATAAATGGTGCTGGTCTAACTGTCTGTCTGCATGCAGATGCTTGAACTGGACCTAGGCTCCCTACAAAGATGTTAGCAGACAGACAGCTTAGGCTTCATGTGGATCCTCTATTAAGTGATGTGGGGACTGCATCGGACACAGACTCACTTGCCAACTTCTTAATCACTTCCCCTGGTGGGACTGCCTTACCAGGTTAAGGGGAAGAGGATATGTTCATTCCTGATGCAACTTAATGAGCTGGGATGGATGGGAAAGGGAGCTCCCCTTTTCTGAGGAAGAGGTAAGGGAGATGGGGGACAGAAAAAGGGTGGCTGGGATGAGGAGGAGGAATGGAGCTACAACTAGGATGTAAGATGAATAAAAAATAAATTAATTGATTAAGAAAGAAATTGTTTCTCAAAAAGTCATTGGCCTTTTACATTAAAGGTCCTCAAAGAGCTTGTGGTACCATCCCATGGTAGCCATGTGGTCTTGAAGAAAAAAGATCGGTGTTACAAGCTTCAATTTCCTCATTTGTGATGAGATAACAGAAATGTCAGCTATATTGGGAGGAGCCTGATGAGAAATAAGGAGACCATGTACATTAAGTGCCTAAGATAGTGCCTAGAATTTCAGCACACCTAAATACTTTTGAAAATATTTCATTATTTGGAAAAACTGAAATGTTTTAAAAGTACTATGTTAATGAAAAAAAAAATCTCATCTGTTTCTTCTCTGCTTACATTTAAGGAAGTCACTAATGATGTTATCTGTTATCTTTGAGTAATGGGAACGAGAAAGCCTGCTCTTCCTGTTCTTATTGTTTCTCTAAAGAAATGTAAGTTGGCTACTTTTTATACTTCTGAAACATTAAACATACATTAAAATTCCTTTAAGATGCACGCATATTTATGTGACTTCTAGCCATTAGCTAACTTCTATTGAATACTTGGATGTTTGAATATTACTTTCAATGCCCTTTTTTTATGGCCCCTAATTGTTTTTTTGCCAGAAACAAAAACATGAGTGAAGTTCATCATAGCACTGGTCCTTTATGGTGATCTCATTGCCTATACAATCCGTTTTTCTATAGCTGCCACTTTTACCACACCCAGGCTTGCTACAGTGAGATATAAAAATGTTTAAGCTTGTTAATAATTGGATTAAACAGTTTTAGCAGAGATAGGTCTGCGGCAGGAAGAAGACAGGTAACAAGGTAGAAAAATATCTTGTAATCTGTGCACAGCAGTCTGGGCCTCCGCTTCCGGTGCGACAGCTGCTCTCCTCAGGTTCTGGTCAACCCCACCCCTCCCCGCCCCCCAGGTCTGTACTTTCACACACCAAGAGCACTGAGCCTGCAAAAGAGAGTGCGGCGTATGCACACGGGAGGCTCTGGCACTAAGCTGTGCTTGCTGCTTGCAGGCCCCGCTGACAAGCAGGCATCACAGGGACCACCACAGGGACCACCGCCGCTGCCACCTCATCTGCCACTGCTGCTGCCCAAGGCTTGCACAGCCAGCAGGATGTCAGCCGCTCCACTCACAGAGCAACCTGCTGCAGAGCAGTGCCTGGTCACTAGAAAACCATCACCACTGTACCTTCCATGCCTTGATTCTCTTGTCTGGATCCTGTGTCAGGAACTTTTGGACTATGCCTGGTTTTTCTGCCTAAATCTGGATTCCATGCCCCATGTTTGGGTGCCAGATATAGCTGGACTCTCTTGGACCCTCCAGCAGTATAAATAATGGCATGAAGACTTTTATATAGTTTAAATCTTAAGTCTTTAGCTGGGCAGATTTTTAGCTACTGTCTAAACATGACTATTCTTGCCTTATTACTCACCACGTAACTACTGCTCTGCTCTTTTTCACATCCATTTGTTCTCTCTGTTTCTGAATCTCCCAGTATCCTTTCTCCCAAAAGTTCTGCCCTCCATTTCCTGCTCCAGCTATTTTCTCTCAGATCTTTTTTTTCACTTTTTAAAAATTTATTTATATTTTTATAAATTACAGTTTATTCACTTTGCATCACCGCTGTAGCCCCCTCCCAATCCCATCCTCCCTCCCTCAACTCCTCCCTTTTCCTTCCCCAAGTCCACTGATAAGAAAGGTCCTCCCCTTCCCTCTGACCCTAGCCTATCAAGTCTCATCAGGACTGGTTGAGTTTTTTTCCTCTGTGGCTTGGTGAGGCTGCTCCCCCATCAGAGGGAGGTAATCAAAGAGCCAGCCACTGAGTTCATGTCAGAGACAGTCCCTGTTCCTATTACTAGGGAAGCCACTTGGAGACTGAACTGGGCTATATCTGTACAGGGGTTCTACGGGCTCTAGATTATCTCCATGTATGATCCTTGGTTGGAGTATCAGTCTCAAAAAAGACCTCAGTGCCCAGAATTTTTTTAATCTGTCATCTCCTTGTGGAGCTCCTCTCCCCTTCAGGTCTTCCTATCTCCTCCCTCTTTCATAACATTTCCTGCAGTGCGTCCAAAGTTTGGCTAAGTCAGCATCTCCTTCAATACCTTACTTTATTGTAACTAATCAGCAGCAGTAATACAATACTTGAACATCTTTTAGATTGCCTCTAGGCAAGTGAGGAAGGAAGAATATTTACAAATAGAAAACCTGGTGATGGGCTATAGAAATGACAATACCAATACCTTGCAATAATACTTAGTTCTCTGCTGATACAGAATTAACAATTGTAAATACCAAGACATTCCTTTATACGATGTAAAGGAAAGATACCCCAACAAGAATGGAGATTTCCACGGTTGAGATCAGTCAGATTTCAAACCAAGCCCAAGGATTGGTGGAATCTTGTGCTAAGGAACTGATGGATTTTGGTAAATTTTCAAACCTGGAAGTGAGCTCTGACCATTTATGTGTAATCTACTACCATTCTTTTTCTAAACAGTAGGTTTTTTTAAAATTAATTAATTTAATCTACATCTCAGTCATAGGCCACTCCATCCTCTCCTTCCAGTCTCACCCTCCCTCCTGCATTCCCTCTTCCTTGTTTCTCAGAATAGAGGAACCCCACTACCCAGACACCTCAGCTCATCTATTCACATGAGGACTGAGTTCATCTTCCTTCCCTGTGGCCTGATAGGAAAGTCCCATCAGGGGGAAGTGATCAAAAAGCAGGAAACATAGTCCATGTCAGAGATATCTCCTTCACCCCTAACTAGTGGGCCCACATGAAACCTAAGATGCCCATCAGGCTTATGTTTTGGGGGCTCTGTGCATTGTAGTATGTCTATCCTGTACTATACGACTAAAATCTGCTTATAAATGAGTTTATACCACATGTGTCTTTCTCTGTGCTACCTCACTCAGGATGAATTTTCTAGTTTCCAAAACCATACAATGGAAAAAAGGCAGCATCTTCAACAAATGGTGCTGGATGTCTAACTGGATGTCTACATGTCGAAAATGCAAATAGATCATATTTATTACCCTGCACAAAATTCAAGTCCAAGTGGAACAGTAATTTTTATTGTTAGTATTTAGGCAGCCTGCTTCTGGGTTGCCTAGCAACCTATGATGCCATCATCTGTCACATGCTAGGTAGCCACATCTGGCAGGCATGGTTCAGTTGGTCCTTAAAAGGATTAACCTGCCACTTTGTCTTTCTCTTGCCCTCTCACTCTCTTTCTCTCTTCCTCTCCTGCTCTCTCCCCTTTCTCTGTCGGGATGCCCCTCTCTTCCCCCATCATGTCTTACTCTCCTCTCTCTCTCTCTCTCTCTCTTTCTCTCTCCATCTTCATTCAATATACCTCTTTCATATAAAATCTGTGTCATTTCATTAGTCTTAACATTGGTGCATTGGGCTGGGAAGGACTCTTCTTGTAGTACCTGGTCTGGTCACACCAGGAACCCTTAATTGGACCATGATGCCTGCAACAGATTTTTTTTTTTCCTGTTCTACCTATCCCTAACAACCACTCAACCACCTCTGCCTTAAAACCTACACTTTCTCTCAACTGCCTTGTCCTCACCTTGCACACCTGTCCCTGTGCTCAAGGCCACTCAGACTTGGCGTCCTGCCATGTGCTCTGAGCGTCAGAGACAAGGCAGATACTCACGCTGCGCCAAAATCGTCTTGGGGAAACTAAAATGCTCATGCCAGATGCTGAAACTACCACTTTGTGCACAGACACAGCCTGCTTCTAAACTATTGCTGTTAAATAAGCAATTGCTGGGGACCCTCTGCACTCACAGATGGTTTTAGCTTGTGCTGCTGCCTCAGGCCCATGGCCTGAGGTTTTAAATCTTCTGTAGAATGCCTGTTGCAAGAGGCTGGCTTGCAGAGCAGGGTTTTCAGTTGCTCAGAGTTCCGATCAGCCATGCCAAATCCACGCAGTTTTGAACTGGGCCAGGACAGCCATCCGAGCAGCAAGCACCTGGTGTCTTTGTGCCACCACAGTTGCGCACCACACATGGCGAGCCCCCATGTTGATTTTAGAATAGAGAAGTCGTGCCATGCACTTACCCCTCCCCTGCCCCTGCAAAATCCAAGCTGGCATTCTAAATACTGACTCTCAAAATATTTCTGACCTCTAAGGCGCTACTCCCAAGCTTTTAAAAATCTTTTCTTCCTGATTTCTGTTCACTCTGATGTGATCATATAAATATATATGTGTATATTTAAATGTTGTAAATTCTCAGCTAAGGATTTATATAATTTGTTCATTGGGTTTATATTCATAAGACTTAGTCATAACTATTTTATCACCTTTTGGACTAAAAGCAACAAGTCTCATTTTATTTATTTATTTAAATTTAATTTTATTTACATATTTATTTATTATAATTTATTCACTTTGTATCCCCTCTGCAGCCCCTCCCCTGTCTCCTCCCAGTTGCCCCCCTCTCTTTTTCCCCATGTCCCTGTTCCTATTACAATGGAACCCACTTGGATGGGCTACATCTGTGCAGGGGTCTTAGATTATACAATTCTCATTTTAAATGGGTATGGATTTTTATATAAATTTAAAGTTATATTTTTATAATATTATATATATATATATATATATATATATATATGATTCAACCCTGGTTCAAAATAATTTTTATATAATGCTAAACTTTCAAGGTTATACAGATCAATTCAAATTAAGCTAATTTAAAATGTATGTCTAACTACCTATGTATTTATTACCCATGTAATTCCTAAATTAATAAATGATGTTTCTCCCACCAGGAGCTGTCTATGATCCAGATTCACCACTAGGCTTTCTGGCTAATAGGTTCAATATAATAAATTCAAATGTAATTTTAAAATTGCTTTGTACTATTCTACTATATTGTTAGTTTTAAAACTTACAAATCAGGGGTTACTACGTACAAGTTTTTACCAATACTCTAAATTAAGATCTACTAATTTTAGAGGCATTTATTTATTTATATTAAAACTTGATCATTGTGATATATCTTCACTATCAAGGTTAAAATATTCTTGGTCTTATTTTCTAAATATGATAACATTATTAATCTATAGTATAGCCTTAGACTTTTATAAGATAAGGACTATATTTATGACTTTTAAGGCTCCAACTTAATGGGACAAAACCTAAAGTCCTAAAATTTAATGATTAACAAATGTAAGCTAATAGTCATCTCATAGATGATCAAGTCCTTTAATATGTTTAAAAATATATTTATAGTCCTACAGATACAAACATGGCCTCATTGCCATCTTTAATTAACAGCTGAGTATGGTCCCTGAGTCACCATTTAGGCTTTGGTCAAAATAATAAGAGAAGAGTTTTCCTGACAGGCTCATCTACAGCAAAAACTGTGCTCTAGACCTTGGCTGCTGCTCTGAGTCTGTTGGCATTTCTGCACAGAAAACAAGAGGTCTGCAATGCCCCATCCCGCCGGGGCATAACCAAAAGCCAACTCCACCAGGTGACTGTTTCAAATGCAGCCAGGAAATGCTGGTCCCATGGCTGCTTCGATAAGCCACATACTGCCTGCTGGCAGACTGGCTTCTAGATGTCAAAATGCTCCCATGCAGTTTTGTCCTCTGTGCCCAGACATGGAGTACAGAGACTTCAGAGCATAAGAGCATAAGAGCATACGAGCCACAGACACTCCCAACCTTCGAGCTCCTTGGCCTGGCAGAGGACAAATAGCTGCTAGATTCAGCAACCTCCACCACCATTGCCCAGCCCAGGGTAACATTGCAGATGTTTGGCCTCACACTGGGGTCCCACAGACACATTGCCAACTTCTGACTTTGGAGACTTCAGATGTCTTCTCAGTTCTCTGCATATGCAGGAGACCAGGCCTTAAGCCTGAGTCCTAGAGTTGCTATTGTCAGGACTAGACACAATATGCCTTGTTGCCAGACTCAAGAAACAGGCCAGGTGTAACCTTTTACCATCCTTTAGCTAAAGAACAATACATGTTCATAGCAGTCTCACTTATGTCTCATGGTGAATAACTACGTACAAGGCCTAAGAAAAATGCTGTTTGAAGGTCTAAGAAAGTATTTTAAGGTTGGTAAATGCAAGTTATAGATGTTTGAGGGCCTAAGAAAGTGTTTTAAGGTTGGTAAATGCAAGTTATAGATGTTTGAGGATCTAAGAAAGTGTTTCAAGGTTGGTAAAAAGGTTGCAAGGTCTAAGGTGATTTAAAGTATCTTAAATAGGTAAAAATGCTTAATATTTTCTTCTGTTACTATGCTTATTATATTGACTGTCCAGAGCTTTGCCCTTTATCAATAGAGCTCTGATTTATTAATCTAACTCTAATGCAAAAACATTCTACTATACCACTCACTGTCATGGTTCCAAGCTCAAGATTTTAAATCTCCATAATGTGTAATTATACTAACGGTTAAGATCAAGTGAGCTTTTGCCCCTTCTACTTCATTAAAGGCTTCTGCCTTTTCAGAGCTCACCTTAAGGAATGTTTATGCTATTGACAAAAAAGTATATGTCTGCTCCCTTTTTTACAATGTATATTTCACGGCAAATTACAATTGTAATGCTAACATGTCTAAAGTTTTGTCTCCTTTGTAAAACTTAAAAGGGATTCTTGTAAACTTCAGGAAATCCACCTGTCAGATCAACTGGGCTCCAGATAAGTACTGCACCTACTGCCTATCATAGAGGGTGGATTCCTACCCTTTCCCTGGTTTGGGGACTTCCCTTTCCTGGCTGCTTGATTGCTACATTCCTATATCCAATACCAGCCGATTGGTGAGTCTTCACTTCTGGTTGGCACAAACGCTTCCTACCACTTGCTAACCTACATCCAAACCCTTCATCTAGGACCTTGGGTAAGATTTCACCTCTACCCACATGGTTTCTCTTTCTTCCTCTCTCTTGTCTATGAAATCCTAGGTAAACTGTGTCTGCTATGGGTAATTGTGTGCTTGGTCTCTGACCAACACTGACAAGCAATCGGAACAAATTGCACCATACTACTCTACTGTGTCAAACCTTGCTCTTGGGATGTCTTGACAGGTCACTGACTCCTACCTGCCCAACAGAAATAGTCCATTCGTCTGTTCCTCCAGATTCACCTCCAGGATGTCTTCTGGAGAATTTCAGATTTCTACACCTAGCACCTGCTTGAAGGACGTATAAGCTTACACACTTCTGTAACCAAACTTGGCCTCAGTTTCCTTAGATGACAGATAAAAAAAAAAAAAAAAGCCTTTTGAATTACTGCCAGTGATTGGGCAAATGGAGGTTTCCATGTTCAAGTCTCTTTAATCCAAACCTATTACCTCTGTTCACTCTCCCAAAATTTTAAATGTACACCTAAAGGAGTTTTCTCCATGACCAATTTAACTTTGTCTTCTGTCTATATTCCAATATCCTGCCAGACCTTGGTGTTTCCTCCATCCACATCAGCGCCAAAGCAGCTACCACAAGTGTTCCAGTCTGACCTCACAGACTTCCGTCAATCTGGACATGCACTTTTCCTTCCAGTCATGGATATTCTCACAGAACCAGGATAGCATCAAAACAGCCTGTTCTTCCTGGACTTGGCCAGCATTTCAGCCCTTTGACTGCCCTACAGCACCCCCAGTGTCACCAGGAAGTAGCCAGAAGAGAATTTCTGCCTGTTATTCACTTATTACTAAAAAAAAAAAAAAAAAAAAAGCTAGAATGGTGTGCTTCAGGCCCAGGACAAATAGCTCCAGGTTTTCCCAGCATTCCTTCGTCCCTACCTGCTTCTGTGCCTGGCTGGAACTCTCTATTGGCAACCCTCTACCCTGAATTTTCCAGGGCAGGGGCTTCCCCTCTTCCTCTTGACCATGTAATCTGGATATTTTGTTGCTATTACTTCTCTCTCTCTCTCTCTCTGTTAACCCCTTGCATGGTGACCAAGAGCTACCTCCAATGAACCTACTTTTATATACTTTAACTTGCCTTACATGAGAAGCAGCCCAAGCTCCTCATTTTTTTAATTATAGAAAAAGGGAGGAATGTTAGATTTAGGCAGCCTGCTTCTGGATTACTTAGCAACCTATGACGTCACCATGTGTGGCCTGCCAGGTAGCCACACCTTGCAAGTGTGGTTCAGTTGCTCCATAAAAGGATCAACCCAGCACTCTTGCCCCCTTGCCATCTCATTTTCTCATTCTCCTACTCTCTCCCCTTTCTCTGTCAGGGTGCCCCTCCCTTCCCCCGTCATGTCTTGCTCTCTACTTCTCTCTCTCTCTCTTCATCTCCATCTAACAAGCCTCTTTTATATAAAATCTGTGTGCATCATCATTTCATTGGTTCTAACATTTATACCTATAGATACTTTTTACTGCAGTGAGCAGCAGCTATTGCAGAAAATCATAAGGGACTACATGTTGAGATAAGTGATAGTGGAGTAGGAGCTCTAAATGTGATGGTGCTCCCAGGTTCAGGGAGCGTTTTAAAAGAGGAGATCCAAAGAACTACAGATGGGAAGATATGCGGCAAAAAGATGTCTTCTGGACATGGCATGATTTCACTCAAGAACTCACTGTTGTTGTGGTTTTCTGCACAAGACCTGCACAGTATCAAGACCTATCAACATAGGTAGGGGAGGGACCCATAAAGGCTTCACTCTTCCCTGAGTGACTATATGGCAACTAACAGTTGTTGGGTGAGGGGCGTCATTTTCCTCAGGTTTGTAGCCGCTGACTACCCTCCACCTAAAATGGGACAAGAAATTTGTATTAAACTCTGTGGATCACACACAAAAAAGATAAGAAGGCAGGAGGGGGATTTATTTGAAAGAAAGTTTTCAGTGGAGGAGAGATGAGAGGGAGAGTGAAATGACTAAAAATCAGTATATGAATGTATAAAGCTGTTAAACAATAAAAAGTTAAGTATATAAATAAGTTTATAGCAAAGATGTCATGTAGAATGTTTTGTAGGATCACTAAGATTTCCTGAGTTTCTATGTCAATAAATAAATGAATAAAAATAGCTCTAACATATGTGAAATATTTAACGTGCTAGACGTAGTGCTAAATGTATTATATATATGGTCTTAATTGCTACAAAAGTCTAGGTTTTCAATATTATTATTATCACTTTACAAAAAGGGAAACCAAGGCGGAACATAGGAAAAGAATCCACATTAAGCCTCACCTTAAGGATAATGCGCCTCGAATTTGATCCTATATACTCAAAACCAATACTCTGTACTGGGAATTTCCCTAGCTCATTGACTTTCTTGAAATATATTTGTAGTTCAAAAAGAATCATATATATATATATATATATATATATATATATATATATATATGAATCCTCTTTCAAATAAAACTATTAAGCAAATGATCACATTAAGCTTATCAGCAAATTCTACTCAAAACAACCAGTGATGCTGGTACTCCACGAAAAACAAGAAATACAAAGACAAAACAACATCAAAGGATGAAACAATTTCAAATAAAAAGCGAGAGTAGAGATTGACATTATCAGAGACTTACAAAAAATAAAATGGATTTAAAAGTTCCAGGCCAGTGAGATGGTTCAGTGGGTAGAAGCATTTGCGTCAAAGCCATGGGATTTGTTCCAGATGAAGAATATCAAGTCCCATAAGTTGTTCTCTGACCTGCATAGGCAACCTCACATCCAAGTTGTAAAGAGATGAATATAAAGTTAAAAAAATTCTCCATGGGAGAAAACTAACTTCAAGGAGGGCTGTCCAGAACACAGGAGAAGCACTAAAAATTTGGGGCTTAAAGTCCAGCAATAGTTTTTCATGCCTTTAATTTTGCCCTTAACTTTTCTGTCTTTCTATAATTTGTGATTTTGAAGCAATAGATACCAATTATTTAAGCATGATCTTGTTTTTCACAATTGTGAGTTATATAGCAAGTGCATAGCATTTTCTAGATACATTTGTGCCTTGATCTTCATAATATTTTCACAACTGCCCACCAGTAATAATATAACCAATGCTTTGTTGGCATATAGTGGAATAGAAAATGTTTTTGTCATGTTCTTACCTATAAGGTTACTTAACCATATTTTAATTTCTTGTAACAAATGCTTGTAAAGCCTAAGAAGCACATATCAAAGATCTCCAATACTAATGGAAGGGAACAGGCACACGGCACTCATCCTGTCCCGCTATGCAAGGAGACACCATGCTTTCTTTCCTGAGTACATTTATGCTGGCCCACACTCGTGTCAGAGGAGCAGGCGACAGGCTTCATTGAGCATGGATACACAGAGAGACATTTATCCATATGCTCAAAAGTGTTTGATGCCATGTGCCTGCCCAGTCACAGATTAGTCACTTTGTGTTAGTGCCTGTGAATATAAAGAAGGCATTTTCTCAATTGTGGAGCTTGTTTGAACGATTAATGATGGAGAAGTCAAGAATCATTTTTCTTTATTTATTATGTATCTAAGTGAGATAGTTTCAGTCTGTTGCCTCTATGCATACTAATGGGAGTATTCCACCCTTAGACACACCTCCAAAGCTTCTAACATGAGGAGAGAAGGCAGAAGAAGGCTTGTTTCTCTCTTTTTTTTCACTGAGTGAAGGTGTCATGCTGCTTACAGAGCACAAAACTGAAGAATTGAAAAGAGGTATTGACATTATGCAGGCTAAGTCATACTTTTGTAATAATTTATAAAGTTTTGTTTCTTATTGTCTCTGAGTCAACATATTAGGATAAGGAATTTACTATTTCATCATTTGGCTCTGTTCCACCCTTTGAGTCTAGGGACTTAAGGAAATTTCTACCTAATGTTATTTGCTCACAGCTTAGCTTTTCATTTCTTCTTAAGCATTGAAGTTACTTTCAAGCTTTTGTTAGGACAAATGATCCTGCAGTAAACATCTTTGTACCTATATTCATAATCTTCAGCTTGTTATTTAACACACAAAATCCTATGTGTTATATTTCTGAGTACATTTGTGTATTTAAAAACTCTTGTATGCTTGTGTGTGTGTGTTTGTGTACATTTGTGTGAATACTGGTGTTGAGGTAGGTGCTATGGTGAGTGAGGAGGCAAAAACAAACTCAGGGATCAGTCCTTACCTTTTAAGTTAAGACAGGGTCACTTCTTGATTGTTTCCCACTTTGGACCCCAGGCTAGATGAGCCATGAGCTTCTGAGGCTTCTCTTATCTCTATTACTTATCTCCCCATACAAACACTGAAATTATGGATGCTTGCAGTTCATGTCTCTTTCTCTTTTTTTAAAAAAAAACATGGGTTCTACATATTTGAGATCATGTCTGCAAGGTTAAATGGCAGTTGCTGAGGCATCTCCCTAGCTCCAATAATTTCTTTTTAAATAAAAAGTTTCCAAATGAATTATCAGAGAAGGCTTGACAATTCATACCCTCTAATCTACTGGTTGAAAATGTTATTATTGTCTTAATTTGGATGCCACGACCCCTGGTGAGCTTGAATAACCTTTCACATACTCATTCATTACCTGTTTGATATTCTTTGATTTTGTTCCTGTTAAATTGTTCACCCATGGGCTAGAGATGGTTCACAGGTTAAGAGGACTGGCTGTTCTTCCAAAGGACTTGAGTTCAATTCCCAGAAATGACATGGTGGCTCACAACCGTCTATAATGAGATCTGGTGTCTTCTTCTGGCCTGCAGGCACACATACAGGCAGACTACTATATAAATAATAAATAAATCTTTTTTTCTTTATTGGTTACACTTTATTCACTTTGTATCCCCCCTGTGGTTCTCTCCCTCCTCCCATCCCAAACCCTACCTTCCTCCACCCTCTGCATGCATGCCCCTCCCCAAGTCCACTGATAGGGGAGGACTTCTTTTCCTTTCTTCTGATCCTAGTCAATTAGGTCTCATCAGGAGTGGCTGTATTGTCTTCTTCTGTGGCCTGGTAATGCTGCTTCCCCCTGAGCGGGAGGTAATTAAAGAGCAGGCCAATCAGTTCATGTCAGAGACAGTCCCTGTTCCTATTACAATGGAACCCACTTGGATACTGAGCTGCTATGGGCTACATCTGTGCAGGGGTCTTAGGTTATCTCCACGCATAGTCCTTAAATAAATCTTAAAAAAGAAACTGGTTGTTTTAAAAAAAATGTTCACCTATTTGTCTTTGAGTAGTTTATATTATAAATTTAAAAGAGATATAAGCTGATTAAACGTTGATTTTTCTACTGTACCTCATAGAACATAGTTTCTTTTTTAGACTTTTGGATGCTATAATAAAATATCACAAATTAGTTGGTTTACTAGCAACATACATACACCCCACCTCATAGGGTTTTAGATATAAGAAAGCATGAGACTAAGATGCCCAAAGTCTCAGTATCTGTTGATAGCCTTCTTTCATTTCATTGTTGCTTACTTTTCTATGCTTGCAGAAGGGCCATGTTTTCTTGCATGAAGGCATGAATTCCATTCCTTAGGACACTATCATCATAACATCTCAAAAGATAACGCCATATGATGACCATGAAAGTTTTACAAACACTCTGACAATCTACCTGTGCATCATAATTTAAGAAATTCTATGGTAGAAAATGAAACTATGTTTAAAATTTGCAGATGTCCCAAATATTTATATTGCCAAAGATTTCTAGAGCTCAGTAACTAAGTACTCAACTATTTTTCAAATAAACAGTTAAACTCTTCTCTATTCCATTTTAAAACATTTTGTACCTTAATGCAAAGTTTTATTATCAACATTAATATTATATTACATTATATATACTTTAAATCTTAATTGTTTGCTTCAATACAATTTCTGAGTATGGAATCATAATTTTAATGTGAAGGGTTGGGTAGAAAACCTAGAAATAGACTCACAAAAATATGAGTTGGATTTAAACAGAAGTCTTAAGATATTTTAGGGGAAAAGCTTCATCTTTTCCACAAATGGTGCACCAACAATTAGATGTGTGTAGGCCTAAACACACATTTTATACAAGTGAAACCACATTTTATACAAAAAGTAAAAAGAGCAATCAGGGACTTGTATGTAAAATGTTAAGTTATCAACCTTCTAGAAATATAGCAAGAATATACTTGTGACTTTGAGGCCAGACAAGAAGTTCTTAAACTTAATTTAGAAAGTATGATTTATAAAAAGAAAAGATGGTAAATAATATCTCAGGAGAAGCTATATTGGAAGAATAGAAAGACAAGTTGTATGATAGAGAAAATTTTAGTAAATCACATTTGTAACAAATAAGTAGACTAAAGAATTGTAGTTCTTTTAGGAAATGGACAGATATGTGAAGATTTAGATAACACACTTTGCATATTAATAATAATTAACTGTAGTTCTTTTAGGAAATGGACAGATATGTGAAAATTTAGATAACACATTTTGCATATTACTATTCAGAAGTAAAAATGAATGAAACAATAAAGAATAGATAATGGAAGACTCCAAAAATGTTTAAAAGAGGCCAGAGTATAAATTGATTCCATTTACATGGTGGTCTATAGTAAGTGAAGTCTATCAAAACAGAACAGAAAATAACTGCTTGGCATTGTGGGTGTGATTGTCTCGGATAGAGTCAGGGGTCTTTCTAAATTCACGTAAACACTCTGCTCATTTGCACTGTAGGTTATGCTGGTATGTACACTGGTCAACATTTACCAAACAGGATATTTGTGCCCTGTTCATGCATTGCATACAGATGAAAAATTAAATTTCTTTTTTTTTTTGAAAAATTAAATTTCAATGTAAATAAAAATGATTTCAAATTTATGTTGTAACAAACATAGCACTTCCACATATGTGGGCCTTCTGCTTGCGCTTTGGCTTCTCTTTATTCTTCAGAATTTCCTAATTTGTGTTTCTCTCCAGTTAGTCATCAAATAACCTGTTTCTGCTAATACTCAACTTCCTGCCTGGTTTACTTCTGTTTTGCTTTGAACAGCCTTGGTATTCATTTAGTTTTCCTTGTCTTTGTATTTCTACACCTAGTAGGATAAGTGGGCATAAAGCTAACAGCCCATGCAGACTTCACTAGGAAAATAGTCACCCCTAGCTCAGACAAGCTCACAGCTGTTCTACTTTCCTGGTATGCTGGGAGAAAGTCCATCCACGGTATAGAAGTCAACATAATATGAGATTTAGTTTAGCCAAAGAACCTATGAAAGCCTTGTTTTGATAACTAAGTCCATGCAATTGGATGAGAAAGGGGAAAAAAGGAAAACCAGAAGATTCTGGTCTCAACGTTACACACTTTACAGTTGTCCTTTGCAAATCTCTTTCCAGGGCTGTGGTCTTAAAATCTTTTACACCTATATAATATGACTAATATCCACTATAAGTGAAAATATACTACCCATGGCTCTCTGCTTCTGGGATACCTCACTCAGGGTGATCTTTTCTAGTTCCATCCATTTGCCTGAAAATTTCATGATTTCCTTGTTTTTAATAGCTGAGTAGTGTTCCATTGTGTAAATGTACCACAACTTCTATATCCATTCTTTGGTTGTTTCCAGATTCTGGCTATTATGAATAAAGCTTCTATGAAAATAGTTGAGCAAATGTCCTTGTTGTATGCTTGAGCATCTTTCAGATATATGCCCAGGAGTAGTATAGCTGGGTCTTAAGGTAGCACTATTCCCAGTTTTCTAAGAAAATGCCAGATTGATTTTCAGAGTGGTTGTACAAGTTTACATTCCCACCAGCAATAAACATATTAATATCCACAGACCTAAAGAAGTTAAACGACAAGGAGGATCCTAGAGAAGATGCTTAATTCTTATTTAGAAGGCAAAGCAGGATAGACCCTGGAAGCCTTAGAAGAGAGGAAATAGGACTAGAGCTTAGCACAGATGTCCTCTAAAAGACTCAACCAGCAGGGGATTGAAGCAGAGATGCAGAGACCCACAGCCAAACTTTGGACAGAGCTCAGGGAGTCTTTTTTTAATTAAATTTAATTTTATTAATTACACTTTATTCACTTTATATCCCCCCATAAGCTCCGCCCTCCTTCCCTCCTGGCCCCACCCTCTCTCCCCTTTCTTCATGCATGCCCCTCCCCAAGTCCACTGATAGACTCCTCTCCTTCCTTCTGAAATTAGTCTATCAGGTCACATGAGGAGTGGGTGCATTGTTATCTATGGCCTGGTAAGGCTGCTCTCCCCTCAGGGGCAGGTGATCAAAGAGCAGGCCTATCAGATTGTGTCAGAGACAGTCTCTCTTCCCATTACTATGTAACCCACTTGGACACTAAACTGCCATGGACTAAATCTGTGCAGGGGTTCTAGGTTATCTCCATGCCTTGTACTTGGTTGGAGTATGAGTCTCTGGGAAGACCCGTGTTCAAATTTTCAGGTTCTGTTGCTCTCCTTGTGGAGTTCCTTGTCCTCTCCAGATCTTACTATTTCCCACTTCTTCTTTTTTTTTCAATGCTGTATTCTTTTTTTTCTTTTCTTTTTTTTATTGTTTGTTATTATCAGTTACATTTTATTAACTCTGTATCCCAGCTGTGTCCCACTTCCTTATTCCCTCCCAATCCCACCCTCCCTCCCTCATCTCCTCCCTGCCCCTTTCCAAATCCACGGAATGGGGAGGACCTCTTCCCCATTCATCTGACCCTGTTTTATTAGGTATCTTCAGGGCTGGCTGCGAAGTCCTCCTCTGTGACCTAGCAGAACTGTTCCTCCCTTGGGGGTTGGGGAGTCAAAGAGCTTGCCATTGAGTTTCTGTCAGAGATAGTCCCTCTTCCCCTTACTATGGGAAACCAATTGGTTATTGAGCTACCATGAGCTTCGTCCGAGTAAAGGTTCTAGGTTATATCCATACATGGTCCTTGGTTGGAGAAACAGTTTCAGAAAAAACCCCTGTGACCAGATATATTTGGTCCTTGTGGGGCTCCTATCATTTCCCTGTCATACTAACTCCCCTTCTGCCGAAAGTTTGGTTATGAGTCTTAGTATCTGTTTTGAAACGCTGCTTGGTAGGGTCTTTCAGATGCCTTCTGGGGTAGACTCCTGTCATACGTCCAATGCACATCTCATTTGCCTTTCTAAGTGAGGATTGATCATCTTACTTTGTGTCTGCTTTCTTGTTTATCTCTTTTAGGTGTATAGACTTCATTATTTTTATTATATCTTGTAGATCTATATAAGCGAGTATATACCATGTTTGTCTTTCTCCTTCTGGGATACTTCACTCAGAATGATCTTTTCTAGATCCCACCATTTGCCTGTAATTTTCATGATTTTCTCATTTTTGATTGCTGAGTAGTATTCCATTGTGTAAAAATACCACAATTTCTGTATCCATTCCTCCGATGATGGACATCTGGGTTGTTTCCAGGTTCTGGATATTACAAATAAAGCTGCTAAAAACATGGTTGAGCAAATGTTCTTGTGTACTTGAGCAAATTTTGGGTATATACCTAGTAGTGGTATAGCTGGGTCTTGAGGAAGCGTTATTCCTAATTGTCTGAGTAAGCTCCAGATTGACTTCCAAAGTGGTTGTACCAGTTTATATTCCTACCAACAGTGGAGGAGGGTTCACTTTCTCCACAACCTCTCCAGCATGTGTTGTCACTTGAGTTTTTCATCTTGGCCATTCTGATGGGTGTAAGGTGATATCTCAGGGTCGTTTTGATTTGCATTTCCCTAATGGCTAATGAGGTTGAGCATTTCTTTAAGTGTTTCTCTGCCATTCTATATTCCTCTGTCGATAATTCTCTGTTTAGCTCTGTTCCCCATTTTTTAATTGGATTACTTGGATTGTTGCTTTTCAGCTTCTTTAGTTCTTTATATATACTTGATATAAGCCCTCTGTCAGATAAAGGATTGGTGAAGATTCTTTCCCAATCTGTAGGCAGTTGTTTTGTTTTGATGATGGTGTCCTTTGCTTTACAGAAGCCTTTCAGCTTCATGAGGTCCCATTTATTGATTGTTGCTCTTAGAGCCTGTGCTATTGGTGTTCTGTTCAGAAAGTTGTCTCCTGTGCCAATGAGTTCTAGGCTGTTCCCCACTTTTTTCTAACCAATTTAGAGTATCTGGTTTAATGTTGAGGTCTTTGATTCACTTGGATTTTAGTTTTGTGCAGGGTGATAAATATGGATCTATTTTCATTTTCCTGCATGTAGACATCCAGTTGGACCAGCACCATTTGTTGCAGATGCTGTCTTTTTTCCATTGAATGGATTTGGCTGCTTTGTCAAAAATAAAGTATTCATAGGTGTGTGCATTTATTTCTGGATTTCCCACTTCTTACATAAGATTCCATGCACTCTGCCCAACAGTTGGCCATAAGTCTCAGTGTCTGCTTTGATAGTCTGCAAGGCAGAGCCTTTCAGAGGCCCTTTGTGGCAGGTTCCTAAATTGTTTCCTGTTTTCTTCTTCTTCTGATGTCCATCCTCTTTGCCTTTTGGGATGGGAATTGAGTGTTTTAGTCAGGGAGTCTTATGGAAGAAGGGGAATATAAGAGGATCCAGAGGGGACAGGAGCCACAAAGCCAAAACATAGCAGGGCTGAGGGGGGGACAGCAGAGACTGATACATCAACCAAAGAGAGAACTTAGACTCCCTGCTCAGATGTAGCCCATAGACAACTCAGTCTCCATGTGAGATTCCCTAGTAAGAGGAAAAGACAGTCTCTGACATGAACTTGGTTGCCTGTTCTTTGATCAAGTCTCCCTGGTTGACCCTGACAGCTGAAAGAGGAAGAGGATCCAGTTAGTCTTGATGGAACCTGATAGGCTAGGGTCAGAAAGGAAGGAGAAGGACATCCCCTATCAGTGGGCTGGGGAAGAGGAACAGGGGAGGAAGAGAGAGTGAGGGTGGGACCAGGAGGAGATGAGGGAGGGGGCTACAACTGGAATGCAAAGTGAATAAACTGTAAATAATAATAATAGAAAAAAATGAATGAGAAAAATAAAAAATAAAATCACTATACATTATATCATATTTTATAGGTTTGCACAAAGTGAATTATTATATAAATAGTAAAATGTGTGAAACAAAAATAAACAGTTCAAATTCTAGATCTTCAAATTATTGTATGTGAGTTTCCTGGGAAAATTAATTAATGCTCTGAGAGCTCACCCCCCCCACACCCCCACTTTTTTTTTTTTTTTTTTTTTTTAGACAGGGCCTCTCACTGGCCTAGAGCTTTTGCAGTAGACTTGTTTTTCTGCAGTGAGCTGTAGGAATCTACTTTTTCCCCTGTGCAAGAATTACAAAAGTATGCCAGTACCCTCAGCATTTTAAAATATAAATTTTGCGTATTTATCTTATGTCCTTATTCATTCAAAACAAGTGCTTTCCTGACTGAGTTGTCTTCCAGTTCCAAACATTTCTAAGAATATGTGTTTTGGGAGCCTAGTACATGTCAGGCAGTGTTTCAGGTGCGTCAACAAAACTCAATATGTTTACATTCATGCAATCTACATTTTATTTGGGAAAGCAATCACTGAACAAGCAAGTGAATTTCAGGTGTATAACGACAAAAACATAAAAGAAAAGTAAGGCAGTGTGGAGTGTGGAAGATGTCTGAAGGTAATCTTTTAAATACAAATCCTCTTAGGAAAGGTTTCAGTTTAATAAAGGTTTAAATGATGTAAGAGAGTAATTTAGTAATTTAGAAATCTGTGGCTCCTTTGTCTCTAGAATGAAAACCCAAGTACACTATCTTTGTTCAATGGATTGTACAGGTGCCTGACCATGCTCAGGTAGATGGATTTAGATCAGAATCTACATGTTTCTTTATCAGTTTTTTCTCCTGTAATGGCCATCAGTAACTAACATAATTTTTTTTTAAAGTGAGTGGTATTGATATGATAAACTTTTAAAATGTATGTCCTGTTGTTGTAAATATAAAAGAATGTTGCTGGGCTATATAATGTTACTTTTTATTAGCCTTAAGATCATCATGGCAGTATTATATAACCTGTTATCACAAATAATAAGACACAGACACCTGTTAGATTTTATAATTGCCTTATATATCTTGGGCTGGTCAGATATTCCTACCTGGCCTGTCTGAATAACCTCACTATCCATGTCCAAGCTCCCATCCAATGCCATCCATATTAATCATCCTCATCTGCTCTACCTTCTACACATATTCCTTATGGTATTTGCTTGTATTTTTCATCTGGGCCTTTCCAGGCTATAATTGGAGTTCTTCCTCTTGGCCCATGTGGTTTGGTTTTGTTTTTGTTTTTCTCCAGGCTATTAACCCAATAGTGTCATACTTCCTGCTCTCTTCCTATCCATCTGTCTTCCATGATTATCTTGAACCTGAAGCCCTGAACCTTGACCACACCTATTCCATTCTGCCTTACCCAGGTAAAGGCTATTTAATCAACCAATCAAGTATAATAATTTAGGCAGGTTTACACAATGATAGGTTTATATAACAAGGATAGGTTTATAAGAGAATGTGATCTTCTGAGCAGGGACAGATCTTGGTGGCCAGTAATTAACATTATATAATACATAGCACCAGGCCAACCCTCAACAATGCTCAAATGCTAAAAGAATGTCTGTGTGGAGATGGAAGCAGAACCTTTTCCATTCAGTCAAAGTAGAAAGGTATTCATGAATAGGAGAACGTTGGCATTGTTTTAAAATTTATTTTTAAACCACAAAAATGTATATAATATGAAATATATGTTTCGATGTATATATACAATGCAAAATGCTGAAATAAGGTTAGACATAGTTATCTCCTTAGGCATCTGTCAATTTATGGTGAAAACAAAATCCCTCTTTAGCACTTAAATGAGTTATTGTTACAATAGCATCATTATAGTGCATAATCACTCTACTGTGTGCAGCAGCAGACTGAAAACTTCTTGTTTCTATCTTACTGTAACTTTAGCATAAGTTATTGTGCTACAGCTTGATAAATCCCTCAGCTTGTTCATGTCTCTCTGCAGGAGTGAGAATAAGCTCCAGTGTAGAGTCAGAATAAGCTCCAGATTGTAAAGCTTCTAGTATAAAACCACTGCCTACTACTTACCACTCAGTGTGAGACTCAAGAAAACTCAGAAGCTCTGCTAAATATATCCTATTCTTCCAACCATATTCTTTTCTCTTCCTGGTATTTGCCATTGTTCAGAAATGCCCCTAATCTATAACATTGTTTACATTTATAGATAACAATCAAGCACTCCTAAAAAAACCTCAGAGAACTTTAAAAGAAGTTAATTGACATTGAATTTTGTATGTGTGTGTGTGAAACTGCTCTAGTTTGTAAATTAGCTAGATCACTGTGTAGGCAGGAATTTGTTTCCTTCATCTACAGTTCAAATAAACTTGGGTTGCCTTGTTCAGTCCCAGATACTGCATTAAATACTCAGTTAAGGCATCTAGCCAAGCAGCTATTGTGAAGTTGATGTTTGCTGGTAGAAAGTCAGTTCTCTTCAATAGAGTGACTGTGGGTGTATCACCCATGCTCCAGAGCTTAGAAGTCATTCATCTACACAAACCAGACTCCATTGTGAATGGAAGTTTGTCTATGGACTCTCTGTCTTCCTGTTGGTGGTTTATCAAAGAGCTACTGATTTTTGTAAGTTCATTCTGTATACTGACCCATTTACTGAAATTGTCGATTATTTTTAGAAAATTTCTGGTAAAATATTTGGGTTATCTCATGTATGAAATCATCTTGTCTACAAATAAGGATAGTTTTAGTTCTTTTCCTGTTTATAACCCTTACTGCCCATATTTTGTCTTTTTGCGCTAGCTAGTATTTGGAGCACAATTAAAAAAATAACAAGCTAACATGGTCAGAAATAAACAGGGAATAGTGACATTCTTGTCTTACTTCATACTTTAATGAGAGAGCTTCAAGTTTTCCATTTAGTGTGTGGGATGTGGGTTTTTCACATATTGTTTTTATTTTGTTATGTTCCCTCTAATCCTATATACTCCAGAAATTTTATCTGAAAGCATATTGGATTTGGTCAAAGGCTTTTTCTTCATCTACTGAGAGGATAATGTGATTTTTTAAAAGTCCATTTACTTGGTTTATTACATCTACTGACTTCTGTATGTTGAACTTTCCCCGTATCTTTGAGTTAAAGTCAATATGGTCATGGTGGGTGGATAATATTTTTTTGATGTATGTCTGTATGCATTTGCAAGTATTTTTTGAACATTTTTAAATTTATGTTTATCATGGATGGTCCTAAGTTTTCTATTTTTGTTGTGGCTTCATCTGGTTTTGGTATTATAGTAATACTGTCTTCACAGAACCAGTTTAGGAGTATGATTTCTGCCTGCCTGCCTGCCTGCCTGCTTCCTTATCTTCCTTTTTTCTTTTTTTCTTTCTTTCTTGATAGTTCAGGAAAGATTGGCTGTAGGTCTTCTTTAAACACCTGGTAGAATTTTGCTGTGAATCCTTCTGGGCCTGAGATTTTTTTAGTTGGAGGACTTTTTATTACTGTTCCAATCTTATTTGTTATGGATATGTTTATGTTGTTGAGTTCTTGGTTTAACTCTGGTGGTTTGATTTAATCTTGAAATTCAACCACTTCTGCTGGCTTTTTCAATTTAATAGAGTACAGTTTTTTATAGTAGTCCATTACAATCTGAATTTCTTTGACGTCTATTGTAATTTTTCCTGTTCATTTCTGATTCTGTTAATTTGGATTCTTTCTTTCTTTTCATTGGTTGGACTGAAGGCTTGTCAGTCTTCTCAAAGAACCAGCATTAAGATTCATTGACTCTTTGTATTGCTATTAGTTAGTTTCTAATTTACTAATTTCTTATGTTTTCTGTTAATATTGCTCATCACCTAAGAGGGTTGGCTTGGTTTGTTTTTATTCCATCAATTTTTGAGTTGCATTATTAAGTCATTTTTTGTGCTCTTTTTGATTTTGTAAATATAGAGACTTAGAACTATAAATTTTCTTCATAGAACTGCTACCTAGAAGTTTTGTTGTGTTTGCATTTCCATTTAGTTCCAGGAAGATTTTTATTTCTCTTTTGATTTCTTCTTTGACCCATTCATTGCTCAGTAATTAGTTGTTTAATCTCCGTGAGTTTGTACACTTAGTAGTAATTTATTTGGCATCACTTTTAAATTGTATTGCATTATGGTCACATAGAATGAACAGACATATTTCAGTCTTTCTGAATTTGTTAAGATTTGTTTTATGTTCCATGATGTGGTTTATTTTGGAAAGGCTTCTGTGTACTAAGTAGAATGCATATTCTTTGGTATCTAGATGTAATATTCTGTAGATATGTTAAGTCCATTTGATATATGATATTATTTAATTCTGATATTTCTCTGCATACTTTTTTGTCCAGATGGCTGTGTATCAGAGAAAATAGGATAATGAAATTATCTGCTATTATTGGGTTGATGTTAATCTGTGTCTTTGATTTCAGTAGTAAACATTTTACGAAATTTGTTTCCCTGGAATTTGGTACATATATGTTTATGACTGTAAAATCTCATTGGTTAAGTGTCCCCTTGAATAGAATGAAGTGTCCTTCTTTATTTCTTCTAAATAGCATTAGACTGAAGGTTTTGGTTTTCAGTCAGATATTTGGATAGTGAGACCTGTTTGCTTCCTAATCTTATTTGATTGGAATGTTTTTGTCCATCCTTTCACTTGAAGAATCTTTAAAGCTCAGACATGTTCTTGTATACAACAGATACATAGGTTTTTTTCTTCCTTTAAAAAAAAAAACTATTAATGTATTTTATGCACACGAGTGTTCTGTCTTCATGAACACCACTAGAAGGCATCAGATCACGTTACAGATGGTTGTGAGCCACCATGTAGTTGCTCAGAATTGAATTTAGAACGTCTGGAATAGCAGCTAGTGCTCTTAGTTGCTGAGCCATCTCTTCAGCCTTGATTTCTGTTTCTTGATCCATTCAATCAGCCTTTGTCTTTTGACTGCAGAAATGAGGTTATTAATATTTACAGTTATTGTTGAAGGGTGTGTATTGATTGAAATCATTGTGTTGTTTTATGTGGTAGTGATTTTGCTCTCAGTGGTACTCTGTTTTCCAACAATTATAGCTTAATTTTTTTCTTTCTACAGTCTCTTGGCTATGTTCATTCTTCTCTTGAGTCTAAAATACTGCTTTCTGTATTTTCTTTAGAGTCTGTCTATTGAAGATAATTTTTTAATGTTTATATCATGAGAAGTTTTTTTTTTCTTCATGGATAGTGGCATATAGTTTTGCTACATAGATTTGTATATGTTGGTACGCATAGTATTTTAGGACTTGGAATACATTATTTCACTTTCTCTGGCTTTCAAAGTTTACACTGAAAAATAAACAGTTATTTTGATATTTTTTCCCTATGGGACTTATGTATTTTCTTTTTTTAGCTTTCAGTACACGTTCTCTGTTCTTTATATTTAGTATTTTAACTATGATATTCTGTGGGAAATTTCTTTTCTGTTTTTGTCTAGTGTTGTGTTTCTTAACTTTCCTAATGCTGTAACTCTTTAATACAGTTTCTCATGTTGTGGTGACCCCAACCAAAAAATTATTTTGTTGCTATTTCATAACTGTAATCTTGCTACAGTTATGAACCATATCTGATATGCAGAACATCTGCATATGTTCAGAACACCTTCAGAGGTGTTGCAACACACAGGTTGAGAATTACTGGTCTATAGGTGTTTTTTGTGCTTCTTGCATATGTGTGGTTAAGTATTAATTTCTTTGGATAAGTTTTCTTCTATGAAATTGTTGAAGATCTGATCTATGCCACTGACCTGAGATTCTTCTTCCTCATGCACTTCTATAGTTTGAATATTTGCTCTTTGTATGGTGTACTGCATTTCCTGTATGTTTTTTGCCTGTGCTTTTTTAA
This sequence comes from Psammomys obesus, assembly GCF_907164565.1. NCBI lineage: Eukaryota > Metazoa > Chordata > Mammalia > Rodentia > Muridae > Psammomys > Psammomys obesus. The sequence goes on from NW_026587759.1 coordinate 310,033, forward strand.
AAAAATCCATTACTTATTTATCTATATTATCTTCTATTTTATCTTCAAGTCCTGATATATTTTTAGATGCAAATATTTTAATTTTTTATTAATTACAGTTTATTCACTTTGTATCCCACCTGTCGCTCCCTCACTCTTCCCCTCCCAATCCCACTCTCCCTCTTTCTTCTCCACCCATGCCCCTCCCCAGTCCACTGATAGGGGAGGACTTCCTCTCCTTCCTTCTGATCCTAGTCTATCAGGTCTCATCTGGAGTGACTGCATTGTCTTCCTCTGTGGCCTGGTAAGGCTGCACCCCTCTGAGGGGGAGGGGATCAAAGAGCAGGCCAATCAGTTCATGTCAGACAGTCCCTGTTCCCATTACTATGGAGCCATTTGGACACTGAGCTGCCATGGGCTACATCTGTGCAGGGGTTCTAGGTTATCTCCACGAATGGTCCTTGGTTGGAGTATCAGTCTTAGAAAAGAACCCTGTTCCTGGCTAGACAGAGGCACTAGATTATGCTGTGTGAGGGGCCTGTAGGTTGAGGCTAGGTCTGGTGGATTGATGACGGTGTGTGGAGGAAAAGATGAGGTGTTCTGATCTAACTACATCCTGGTGAAGGATGTGCAGTATCTAGCTGGGCAAAGAGGGGTGTGTGTGTGTGTGTGTGTGTGTGTGTGTGTGTGTGTGTGTGTTTTAAAAGAGAGATAAAACATAATGTCAGGTAAGAAATGAAGTGGGATGAGCTGGGGAAGGGTTGTGGGAGAGGAAATAATGTAATCAAAATATATTGTATGAAATTCACAAAAAATAGGTAAAATTATTTAAAAAGATTTATCCCAAAAGAGTGGAAAAAGTATTCAAATCTTTACTGAAAAGTTTTAAGTGCAGTTTTCTTGTTTTAAAATTTTTTAATTTATTATTTACTACAATTCATTCACTTTGTATCCCAGCTGTTGCTCCCTCCCTTGTCTCCTCCCAATCCCACCCTCTCTCCCTCTTCTTCCCCCTTAGTCCACTAATAGAGGAGGACCTCCTCCCCTTCAATCTGACTCTAGGGCTGGCTGCATCATCTTCCTCTGTGGCCTGGCGAGGCTACCCACCCCCCAGGGAGGGCAGGTGATCAGAGATCCTGCACTGAGTTCATGCCAGAAACAGCCTCTGTTCCCCTCATTAGGGAACCCACTTGCAAACTGAGTCTATAGGCTAAATCTCAGCAGTCTTAGGTCCTCTCCATGCAGGGTCCTCTCTGCAAGGCCCCCAGTGCCCGGGTTTTTTTTTTTTTTCTGCAAGAGTGAGAATAAGCTCCAGTGTAGAGTCAGAATAAGCTCCAGATTGTAAAGCTTCTAGTATAAAACCACTGCCTACTACTTACCACTCATTGTGAGACTCAAGAAAACTCAGAAGCTCTGCTGAGATGGGGAGGAAGTGGGTACAGAGGCAAGTACAGGCATTCTGTGCTGGATTAATGGAAATCTTTAAGTTAGCAATGCCGGGGAATTTGGGTATGAAGCTCTGGAGAAAGCTCCCTTTGGAAATATCAGCATAGCTAAGTGTCTACGAGAGATCCAGCCTCTGGCTGCCACCCCTCCACCTCAGAAAGGTGACTATGAGTTTGCATCTACTGGTAAATGTTTCAGCTTTATAGTGTTTTTTTACTGGCCACACAGAGTGACTCACCATGACTGCAGGAAGAACTGAGTATGCAGAGAGAAACCGTCATGGACTACCAGAAGACTTTGAAAGTTAAGTTTTGTGGACTTGCATTAGCTTCCAGGACCTGCATAAGGGAAAGCTACAGTTTCAGAGTGTAAGGAAGGTATCTTGATTGGTCAACTGGAAAAATGAGGACTTGTCAGTCATCCTTCTAGTCTTCAGTCAAGTTTCTGTGTGCTTGCTTTAATAAAGTCTACCACAAATGTAAAAACCCATCACTAGAGCAGGAAGCATGGCGGGGTAGTAAGCACTGAAAGACTGACTCAGGAGGAACCTGAATTCCTATCACTAAAAGCTGAAAGGCTAGGAGCTGTGGGTAACCATGCCTTATTCAAAGTCCACACAGAACTCTCTACTCCAAGATATGGTGTTTCTTCACTACAAATCATACTTTCCCATGGTAAATATGGACTAGTAATTGGGTTTCAAAGATTAATATATAGCTTCTGTGGTCATGGAGTCTAGAAAACATACCAAAGACTTTGAACTACACAAAGACAGAACATTTCACTTTCCTCTGGATGGAGTAAAAAGGGTTATGCCACGCACCCATCAAGCAGCACCCCTGTACCCAAGATATAGATCAGAATGAGGTTCAGTCCCTGATCCATGACTACCAACACCTGACCCTTGTACACTAGTGCTCTGACTCACAGTGGCACTCTACCCAAGCTGGCTGGACTTTCAGTGGAACCTAACTTAACTGTGAAGGTCTGAGAGGCATAAGGAGACAGTAACCCAGGAGGCCCCTATCCTCTGCCCCTCCTCAGATTAGATAGAAACCCACAATTCACTAGTACCTCAAGTACATGCTAAAAGCAAGCATGGCTACAGAACAGAAAATGCTAGTAAATGATGGAGCACCGATCCAAATGAAAGCCTCCGTCTAAGGATGTTGAGAACGACTAGCAGGAACAAGCAGGCATTGCATGAGATCCTAGGCACTGGTGAGATATCTCTTTAGCTTCCCTTAAGAACCAGACTGGTTCTTTTTAAGAGCACGCTTCCATCAAGGCACCCAGGAAGCGATGAGCTAATTTGTATTCAGCACTGACTAGGGCAATCAAGTACACAGAGACAACTGCCCTTTCAGGTGTTCCTGGCTGCTTCTGGTGGGAGACCTTATCCAGTGCACTGAATCACATGGCACATGGCTTAGAGATACCATCATCTGGAACCTGAACTGCTTCCTGTTTTGCATCCCAAGAACCTAACATCTAATGCCCTTTGATCTGTCTGACAATCCCTGCTCCAGTCAAGAAAACTTATGTGGCTCCACAGAAAGAACCCCAGTTTCTCTTGTCAGTTCTTGGCTAAATGAAAAAAAAAGAGCTGAAGATGATTAAAGAGACACCACAGAGACTTGTAAAAGTAAACATTCTTGAGAAGACAGGCAGACAAGGATGCAACAGATTTAGGAATCTTCATTTCCTGCCGTCTCTCTTAAGAAAAGTGGGTACTTTTAGGGAAAAAGAAGTCTGTCTTCTATCTCAGCTTGATCCCTCTTTAGAGGGCTATTTTGATAGCAATGTGCACTCCACTTATAGCTGTGATTATCCTCACCTCCCTGTTTTTTATCCTCACCTCACCGTTTTTCCTTCTGTTAGTAGTATGGTGATTTAAAGACACTGAAGCTTTCTTCTTGTCCATCTCATTCGCTGTGATCAGTCATTCAGGAGGAAGCCATGTGCTATGGCATGATAGGTAGCTAATAGAGACTCCTGTGGGGAGTAACCTAGGAAGGCATCCTGCTGGCAGCCACAACCAAATGGAAGTGAGATTCTCCAGCCCCAGAGGAGAATGGCCTCTAACCACATGCTACCTGAATCTTCACGCTGAGCAGCTCCCAAATCCCTATCTGAGAGACACTGACAGATCATGTTTGCTATTGTAAGATACTAAGCTTGCAGGCAATTTATTCACAGCCATTGATACCCCATATAAGTGGAAGAGCAGAACTCTTGCCTGGAAGCCAGCTTTCTCGCTCCTGAGCTCTGGAGAAGACAATACCTCTTTCAGCACAATATGAGGGCTGGGAACTAAGAAGAACCCTTCTGTGTATGTCTCCTGCTGGAGTTCTTGCAGGGAACTGTGGAGTTGGCCTGGCCTAGCTGCCTTGAAAGTTATGCATCATAAGCTTTTTAGGTTAGAGTCCATGGTTCCTGGGGCACAGTGTGCCTTCCAGTTCCTGAAAGATCTGTGCATTCCCACAGGCAGTGAAGCATTCAGGCCACTTTCTGCTTCTCTGTATGTTCCCTTAGTAGTCAAGGAAGCAAGGAAGTACAGTTGGTCTTAGACATTAATCTTGTGTACCCTGGATAGCTTGAAAATTTCATTGTATCCTGATAACTACAACTGTATTAATCCTGGCAATTGCAGTTATATTCTGTTTTTTATAAAGGTATAAAAAAACTGATTGTTCTCAATAAAATTGTTGCAGCCTCAGTCTTGCTTGTGGCCCTCTAACCTGAGTGTTGTTTTATTCATTGAGGCCATATCAGGTGAGTAAGCATGAGCACTTACAGAGTTCTTTCTCATGTAGGTTGATTATTCCCACAAGTGCAGAAACATGTCTTCATAGAAACAGCATAGATGGTTACTAAGATTTTAACAGCTGACTCACTCAGGTGGGAGGATGGCAGATTAGGGCATCACAAGTCCTTCATTTAGGGATCCAGCTGTGGGTCTTTCTAAACACAGAGAGGTGAACCACTGATTGAACTATGCCTAGTAGAAAACAGTTCATGAGGCATGGTACAAAGGTGCCATATGTGGGAAGCTTATTTTTTGCCTTGTGCAATTATTCTACAATTATTCTATTTTATTTATGTAGGTCAAAGAATTGGTAGTGTTGGCCTTCAGATAAGGCCTACACCAAACAGTGAAGGGTCTTGGCAGAGGACACGAGACTGAAAACCTCCTGTACCATGCAGACATCTCTCCAAAGAATACTAGAAACATGTCCTCTGATTGGGGGTGGGGTGGGACACACATGCATACTCCTCAGTATGGCAAGAAAAGGAAATCAGTTTCTTGATCCTGATCAACTTTTATGTCTCAAATTCATTTCCATTTTTCCATCCAGGAGGAAGCCACTTTGCTGTAGACATTGGTTTAGTGAGGAAGCAGATGTTTTTCTCACTGACAACCTCATTTATTTAGGTGGAGTCAGATTCCACATGGTGCACCAGCATAGGAAGGGTCCTGATCCATTTTCCTGCAGTATCTTCAAGCTTTAGGGAACAAAGAGCTCTTTTTTAAAGATTTATTTATTTATTTTTACGTATATCAGTGCTCTTTCTGCATGTACACCTACATGCCAGAAGAGAGCATCAGATCCCAGTGTAGATGATAGTGAGTCACTCTGTGGTTGCTGGGAATTGAACTCAGGACCTCTGGAAGAGCATACAGGACTTTTAACCACTGAGCCATTCCCTAGCTTCCGAACAAAGAGGTCTTGTTCAAGCGTTTTATGCCAATGCAAAACAATTTAAGATTTCTAAGACTCCATAAAATGAAATATGGAGATTAATTAAAACAGATACATTTCACAAAGAAATAAAACTCTTCTTAATATCAACTTGGAGACTCCACGAATCCCCAAACACTGGAGGCCAAGCTTATTCCTGAGACATTGGCCATCATAAGAGGGCTACACTCTGAGATAGTCACATTCTGTAGCAGAAAACAAGATCAAGTCCTTAAGATGTCCTTTAATTTTTTCCTAAAGTCTTCACGAAGTAGGGTCTTTCCATGGTTCAAAAGAAAAACAAACTGTTTTCTTTCCCAGCCAATGGGGAAAATCTTACCATGAGGGCTTAGTATAGACATCCAGAAACATCCAGTGCAACCCGAAACTCCCAGGACATCATGGGCTGGGCTGCTTTACTGTCTTAGTAATGACAGTATTAATTAGCCAGTGGTTGTTCAAACTTGTAGAGTCTGACAGTGGAGAGTTTACTTTAGACATTTAAATGCACAAGTTTGGAAAAAAAGGTTTTGGTAACAATTATTTCAATCCCATTTGCACAATAAACTTAAGGCTCTCTTAACAACATTGAACCTCTTTTTGCAAAGGTGAGTTCTATAACTTAAGGCCTAGGGGTGGTCTCTATCATAAAGATAGTGTAGAAGTCACCAAGCTATGAATTACAATGGACATCTCTGTAAAGATGAGTTGTATTGACTGAGAAGCAAAGATGAAGATAAAGCTGATGCTAGAGTATGGGAGGATGAACATTCTATGGGATGTAGGTGTCATCTGGCTCTACAGACAGGATAGATTACCTGGCTCTTAACAGTATCCAGTCCCAGATGTCTGAGTAGAAAACAGCTATACATCTCTTCTATTGAAGAGATAAGCATGTGTGTTTAATACTCATGGCTTCCCCGGAGCTTTTCTGTGAGGACAAAGACCTTGTGCCTTCTACATCTCCTCATTTCTACGTTTTTAAAGTGGAAACAGTAGCTGTAATAAAGTCCATTAATAGAGACTAAATGGGAGGCGGGTCAAGATGGCGGCACCAGGAGGATTCTCATTCTGAGGAGCAGCACAGCAGGATTGGCACAGTGACCAGCAATCAGAACTCGTGGCCATAAAACACAAGTGATTGTGTTTCCCAGGTGAGAGGATACCCTACGGTGGGGCATTCAATCAGCTTTAACTCACCCGGCTAAACTGCGGAAGAGATCCCGGTTCCGCCAGGCGCTTGGTCGCCAGTCCAGAGCTACACGCCAGCACAATCTGGTCATGGTCCCAGACTGAACTGTGGGCCCACAACACCACAGACTGGATTTCCCAGTCGAGAGATAACCCCACGGAGCAGGAAACGACTGGGACCGACCCTAGGTCACCCAGACATCCCCTGGAAAAGACTCAGGTTCTGTGGGCACCATGGGAGCCAGTCCGGAGCCAGAGCCGGGACCCAGGCGCCTGCACAGAGTCCTGCCTGCGCGCCTGATAAGCCGCCTCAGATAGAACTGTGGGCACCAGGGCACCAGGCACCAGAGACTGCGTTTCATTGTCAGGTGCAAACCCACAGGGAGGGAAATGGCTGGTCTGATCTCAGAGCACTCAGCCAACACCCCCAACTGGAAAAGGTCTCGAGAAAATTACCCAGTTTAGGCAACCGCCAAGACTTGCAAAGGCCAGAAAGGCGGAGCCTGTGGGTTCTACTCGCCACCCCAGACAGAACAACAGTCCCCAAAGCAAAGACTGAGTGTCTCTGGCAGGAGGAAACCCCCAGTGGAGGGGATCATCAGGTCTAACGCTCAGGACACCCAGCACCAAAAGACTTCCTGGATTCATGCAGACTCTAGGTTCTAAGGCAGACAGGAGCTCTGTGCTCAGCCGCCATTATTGAGTTCCCCTAGGGCACTGGGACACACAGCTGCATCCTCAGACCTACAAAATCCAGAGAGCCATTACAGCAGCCCTCAGATACTGTGCCAAGGATCAACCAGTTATCCCTAGCTAGACTGTCAAAACTGTGGGAATCCCTGGTCCTTCAAGAGGGCTGCACCCACAGTGTCTGGACCAGAGCAGTGCCTGCAGCCGACATCCCAGACAGGGACACAGAGTTTCTGGTCCAGAGTGAGGCACCCAGGCTCCAGACCAGAGCAGCACCTCCGGGCGCCAACTCAAACTAGGTGCACATTCTCCAGGCCCAGAGCAGAGCACTCAGCCTCTGGCCCAGAGACTTGCTTGGCGCACCTCTCACTTTCCTGGGCAGAACTGTGTGTCCCAGGATAACAGACTGAGTTTCCTTGTTTGGAGAAAACACCACAGCTAGGGAATCAGCAGGTTCTTCAAGAGGACTGTACATGGAAATTTAGTGAGCAGCAGCACACTAAATTTATAACGAGAAACCCAGCAGTGGGGCAGCTGTCTTGAGAACTTCTATGGGTAAGAGGAGATCCCCCCCTGCTTAACAAAGACCACAGCTACTACTCAGGGTTATAAACCTGAGGTGAGCAGTGGCAAATCCTGAGAAACAATGGCCATACATTGACCATAAACAAAAAACAGAGGAGGTCTCCTTCAGGAAAAATCATCTTCCAGCCAAGGGGATTCTCCCTACCTCAGGACTCCAGGAAGCACAGAAACTAACAGCCAACACCTAAATCAGCCCAATGGGTAGAGGTCAGTGTAAAAGCTCAACCAACAAAAGACAGAGCAATATGGCTTCTCCAGAACCCAGCCATCCAGGGGCGAACAGCCATGGACAATGCAGCATAATAGAAAATCAAGAAGATGACCTTACATCTATGCTGATGAAGAGGATAATAGAGGAAACAAATAAAATACGTAAAGAATTAGAGGAAGATAAAACCAAACAGATCATGGCTATCCGTAAAGAAATGGAGGAGGTAAAAACAAGCAGATTATGGCCATCCATGAAGAAATATGGGAAGGTGCAGCCAAACAGCTTTTGGCCTTCAGAGAAGAAATAATTAAATCACTGAAAGAAATAAAAGGAACAGAGTTGAAGGAACTAAAAGAAAAACAGAAAAATACAATCAGACAGGTGAAGGAAGTAAACAAAACAACTCAGGACCTGAATATAGAACTGGAAAAATTAAAGAAAACACAAATGGAGGAAATAATGGAGAGGAAGAATTTAGGGAAGAAAACAGGAACTACAGAGGTAAGCATAACAAACAGACTACAAGAAAAGGAAGAAAGAATCTCAGGTGTAGAAGATACAATGGAAGAAATCGATGTATCCGTCAAAGAAAATGTTAAATCCAAAAAATTCCTGACACAGACCGGCCAAGAAATCCAAGACAATATGAAAAGACAAAACCTAAGACTAATAGGAATAGAGGAAAAAGAAGACTCCCTTCTCCAAGGCCCAGAAAATATTTTCAACAAAATCATTGAAGAAAATTTCCCCAAGTTAAAGGAGAAGCCAATAAGGATACATGAGGCCTACAGAACACCCAACAAATTTGACCAGAAAAGAAAATCCTCCTGCCACATAATAATCAAAACAGTAAGTATACAGAACAAAGAAAAAATACTAAAAGCTGCAAGGGAAAAAGGCCAAGTAACATATAATGGCAAACCCATTAGAATCAAACCTGACTTTTTAACAGAAACTAGGAAAGCCAGAAGGGCCTGGACAGATATCATGCAGACCCTAAGAGAACACAGATGTCAGCCCAGGCTACTATAACCTGCAAAACTCTCAGTCCTCATAGACGGAGAAAACAAGATATTCAATGACAAAAACAAATTTCAACAATACCTACACACAAATCCAGCATTACAGAAGACACTGGAAGGGAAAATACAACCCAAGAAAATTAGCTTCTGTCAAGAAAACACAGGAAATAATTAACCTTACTACAGTAAAACAAAAAGCAACCAAGCACACAACCTTATGAATACAGCCAACATCAAAATCAAAGGATCTAACAGCCACTGGTCATTAATCTCTCTCAACATCAATGTACTCAACTCTCCAGTAAAAAGACACAGATTAACAGAATGGATACGTAAACAAAACCCAGCAATCTGTTGCATACAAGAAACACACCTAAGGCACAAAGATAGACATTACCTGAGGGTAAAATGTTGGAAGACGACTTTCCAAGCAAATGGACCCAAGAAACAAGCAGGAGTAGCCATTCTAATATTTGATAAAATAGACTTTCAACCAAAATTAATAAAAAGAGATGGGGAAGGACATCTCTTCATACTCATCAAGGGAAAATTCCACCAGGAAGACATCACAATCCTGAACATCTATGCCCCAAATACAAGAGCACCCACATTTGTAAAAGAAACATTGATAAAATTTAAACCACATATAGATCCCCACACATTAATAGTGGGAGACTTCAACACCCCACTCTCAACAAAGGACAGGTCAACAAAACAGAAATTAAACAAAGAAACAATATCTCTGACAGAGGTCATGAATCAAATGGACCTCACAGACATCTACAGAACTTTACACCCAAACACAAAAGAATTTACCTTCTTCTCAGCACCTCATGGAACCTTCTCCAAAATAGATCATATAGTTGGTCACAAAGCAAGCCTCAACAGATACAAGAAGACTGAAATAATCCCTTGTATCTTGTCTGATCACCTTGGAATAAAGCTGGACTTCAACAACAACAGAAATAGCAAAAAGCCTACACCCACATGGAAACTGAACAACTTGTTACTAAATGACAGCTGGGTCAGGGAAGAAATAAAGAAAGAAATTAAAGTCTTCCTAGAAATCAATGAAAATGAAGACACAATATACCCAAACTTGTGGGACACAATGAAAGCAGTGCTAAGAGGAAAGTTCATAGCACTAAGTGCCTTCAAGAAGAAATTCGAGACAGCTCATTCAAGCAACTTAATGGCCCACTTAAAAACCCTAGAAAAAGAAGAAGCAGACACACCAAAAAGGAGTAGATGGCTGGAAATAATCAAACTCAGGGCTGAAATCAATCAATTAGAAACAAATAAAACAATTCAAAAAATCAATGAAACCAGGAGCTGGTTCTTTGAGAAAAATTAACAAGAACGACAAACCCTTAGCCAAGCTAACTAAAAGGCAGAGAGAGACCACCCAAATCGATAAAATCAGAAATGAAAAGGAGGACATAACTACAGACACTGAGGAAATCCAAACAATCATTAGGACTTACTTCAAAAGTCTATACTCAACAAAATTTGAAAATCTAAATGAAATGGACAATTTTCTTGATCGATTTGATTCACCAAAGCTGAATCAAGACCAGGTAAATCAACTAAATAGTCCTATATCCCCCAAAGAAATAGAAGCAGTCATCAAAAGCCTCCCATCCAAAAAAAGCCCAGGACCAGATGGCTTCAGCGCAGAATTCTACCAGACCTTCAAAGAAGAGCTATCTCCAGTTCTTTTCAAACTATTCCACAAAATAGAAACAGAAGGAATATTACCAAACTCATTCTATGAAGCGACAGTCACCCTGATACCCAAACCACACAAAGACCCAACAAAAAAAGAGAACTTCAGACCTATTTCTCTTATGAATATTGATGCAAAAATACTCAATAAAATACTTGCAAACAGAATCCAAGAACACATCAAAGATATCATCCACCATGACCAAGTAGGCTTCATCCCAGGCATGCAAGGGTGGTTCAACATACGGAAATCCATCAATGTGATCCACCACATAAACAAACTGAAGGAGAAAAACCACATGATCATCTCCTTGGACGCCGAAAAAGCATTTGACAAAGTCCAACACCCATTCATGTTTAAAGTATTGGAGAGATCAGGGATACAAGGCACATACTTAAACATAGTAAAGGCAATACACAGCAAGCCAACAGCCAACATCAAACTCAATGAAGAGAAACTTAAATCAATCCCACTGAAATCAGGGACAAGACAAGGCTGCCCACTCTCTCCATATCTCTTCAACATAGTACTGGAAGTCCTTGCTAGAGCAATAAGACAGTTGAAGGAGATCAAGGGAATACAGATGGGAAAGGAAGAAGTCAAATTATCACTATTTGCAAATGATATGATAGTGTACATGAGTGACCCCAAAAACTCTACCAGGGAACTCCTACAGCTGATAAACACCTTCAGCAAAGTGGCCGGATACAAAATTAACTCAAAGAAATCAGTAGCACTCCTGTATACAAAAGACAAAAGGGCTGAGAAAGAAATTAGAGAAACAACACCATTCACAATAGCCACAAATGACATAAAGTACCTTGGTGTAACCCTAACCAAGCAAGTCAAAAACTTGTATGAAAAAAATTTCAAGTCTCTGAAGAAAGAATTAGAGGAAGATAAGAGAAGATGGAAAGATCTCCTATGCTCATGGCTTGGCAGGATTAACATAGTAAAAATGGCCATCTTACCAAAAGCAATCTACAGATTTAATGCAATTCCCATCAAATTGCCAACACAATTCTTTACAGACCTGGAAAGAAAAATTCTCAACTTCGTATGGAATAACAAGAAACCGAGAATTGCTAAAACAATCCTCTACAATAAAAGATCTTCTGGAGGTATCTCCATCCCTGATCTCAAGCTGTACTATAGAACAACAGTTATAAAAACTGCATGGTACTGGCATAGAAACAGAATGGTGGATCAATGGAATCGAACAGAAGACCCAGAAATAAACCCACACACTTACAGACACCTGATTTTTGACAAGATGCCAAAACCATACAATGGAAAAAAGATAGCATCTTCAACAAATGGTGCTGGTCCAACTGGATGTCTACATGTAGAAAAATGAAAATAGAACCATAGTTATCACCCTGCACAAAACTGAAGTACAAGTGAATCAAAGACCTCAACATAAAACCAGATACATTAAATCGGCTAGAAAAAAAAGTGGGGAATACCCTAGAACTCATTGGTACAGGAGAAAACTTCTTGAACAGAACACCAACAGCACAGGTTCTAAGAGCAACAATCAATAAATGGGACCTCATGAAATTGCAAAGCTTCTGTAAAGCAAAGGACACCGTCATCAAAACAAAGCGACTGCCTACAGATTGGGAAAGAATCATCACCAACCCTTTATCTGACAGAGGACTCATATCCAATATATATAAAGAACTAAACAAGCTGAAAAGCAACAAACCAAGTAATCCACTTAAAAAATGGGGAACAGAGCTAAACAGAGAATTCTCTGTAGAGGAATATAGAATGGCAGAGAAGAACTTAAAGAAATGCTCAACCTCATTAGCCATTAGGGAAATGCAAATCAAAACAACCCTGAGATTTCACCTTACACCCATCAGAATGGCCAAGATGAAAAACTCAAGTGACAACACATGCTGGAGAGGTTGTGGAGAAAGGGGAACCCTCCTCCATTGCTGGTGGGAATGTAAACTGGTACAACCACTCTGGAAATCAATCTGGTGCTTTCTCAGACAACTAGGAATAGCGCTTCCTCAAGATCCAGCCATACCACTCCTAGGCATATACCCAAAAGAGGCTCAAGTACACAAAAAGGACATTTGCTCAACCATGTTTGTAGCAGCTTTATTTGTAATAGCCAGAACCTGGAAACAACCCAGATGCCCCTCAACTGAAGAATGGATGCAGAAACTGTGGTACATCTATACAATGGAGTATTACTCAGCAATGAAAAATAAGGAAATCATGAAATTTGCAGGTAAATGGTGGGACCTGGAAAGGATCATCCTGAGTGAGTTGTCCCAGAAGCAAAAAGATACGCATGGTATATACTCACTCATATAAACATACAACATAGAATAAACCCACTAAAATCTGTACATCTAAACAAACTAAGCAAAAGAGAGGACCCTAACTAAAATGTTCAATCCCCATCCTGAAAGGCAAAGAGGATGGACATCAGAAGAAAAAGAAAACAGGAAACAATCTTGGAACCTGCCACAGAGGGCCTCTGAAAGCCTCTGCAGTATAGACTGTCAAAGCAGATGCTAAGCCTGATGGACAACTGATGGGCAGAGTGAATGGAATTTTATGTAAGAAGTGGGAAATAGTAAGAGCTGGAGGGGACGGGAACTCCACAAGCAGAGCAACAGAACAAGATAATTTGAACACAGGGAACTTCCCAGAGACTACTCCAACCAAGGACTATTCGTGAAGATAACCTAGAACCCCTGCACAGGTGTAGCCCATGGCAGTTCAGTGTCCAAGCGGGTTAGATAGTAATGGGAAGAGGGACTGCCTCTGACACAACCTGATTGGCCTGCTCTTTGATCACCTCCCCCTGAGGGGGGAGCAGCCTTACCAGGCCATGGTAGAGGACAATGCAGCCACTTTTGATGAGAACTGATAGACTAAGATCAGAAAGGAGAGGAGAACCTCCCCTATCAGTGGATTTGGGGAGTGGCATGCATGCAGAAAGGGGAGGGAGGGTAGGATCGGGAGGGGAGGAGGGAGGGGCTTATGGGGGGGGATACAAAATGAATAAAGTGTAATTTAAAAAAAAAAGAGACTGAATGCATTGAATCTTTGGTCAGTATAATATGGGCAAGTATAAGAAAATTACAAGAATAGCTAACAAAGGACCAAGGAAAGGGAAAAGCCATCTTAACCATGATGGTCATTCAAAGGTCACTTAAGAGATTTTTGTCTCTCTTTATGCCAATTATTCTTTTGATGTTAAATGGTATGAGAGAGCAACACATGGCAGTAAATGTTGACAACCAAAATTGTGCTTGAGCAACAAATAATCTATAGTAACTTTTTTTTTGTTTCACAAAATGTGGTTTTCAACTGGTCCATCTATTTATTAGAATTTTCTGATATTTTTCTGTAATGTTAGCAATTTTGCTACTTACATGAGTTATCTTTGAGACCCCTTTTTGTATTGTAACCATTCATGGGATAGGCAATGAAAGAACCGTTGTGGCTGTAACCATTACAGGAGCCAGTAGATGTTTAAAAAGATCATCACAAGTTGGAAGAAGACCTCTCTTAATTTATTGATTGACTACAAATATTTACTAAGCAAAATGGGTGAAATGCAATCTATTACACATAAACCTCTATAACACCCAGGAGGGGCATTATAAGTAACACTTTCACAAGAATTTCCATCCCAAACGCAGTTGCTTACCACACAGAAGTCTCTGATTAGAGGTAGAATTGCAGTAAGGAGGAATCTAAATACATTTAAAGCATAAACAATGTAATAGAAGAACATCATCAACTGGAATACCAGGCAAATCCTATGAATATGGGATTCAATTTTGTCCCCTGTTATTTGTGCATGGTGCATATGAGTGACTCTTACGCCATATACATTTCTTTATTTTTTTAATTTAAATTTATGCTTTTTAAAGATGTAACTTGGTACATAGTTTTTTTAAACAAAATAAAATATAGTAAGATAAAAAGAAAACCCATCATATCAAAATTGGACAAGCTAAACCAAACCAACAGAAGTAAAAGAAACCCAAGAGAGGGCACAAGAATCAGAGACACACTCATTCATGTACTCAGAAGTTCTATAAAACTATAATAAACTGAAAGCTATCATATATATGCATAGAACCTGGTGTATACCCGTGTAAACCCCATGTTTGTTGCATCAGTCTGTAAGTTCACATGAGCTTTGCACAGCTGATTTTGAGGGTCCTTTTTGCCTGGTGTCCTCCATCCTCACTGGTACCCACATTCCTTCTGCTTGTTCTTCTGAAGGGCTTCCCAAACTCTGAGGGGAGAGATTTGATGGGGATATCCCATTTAGAGCTACACGGAACCCAGAATTTTAAGGCCATCCAGGGCAACATAACAATCTTTTACTTACCCTCAAAAATGAGCTAATCAAACAAAAACATTATATTCTCATTTTATTAATTACAGAAAAGGTTCTGCTATACTTTGGATCTTAAATGTCCCCCTGAACCCATGTGTGAAAGCTTGTTCACCAGAATGATGCTATTGGGTTGTGGTAAAAACTTTAAGAGGTAACGTTTAGTAGAAGGTTACAGGGGTATGTCCGTAAGGGGATTGTGAAACCCTGAACCATTTAATTGTCTCTCTTTTGCCTCCCTGCTGTAAGGTGAACAGTGTACTCCACCGTGATGCTCTCCATTATGATGTGCTGCTTCACCACAGACATCAGCAAAGTACTAGCTTATCATGAACTGAAACCTCTGACATTGTGAGCCAAGTGAACCTTTTTCCTTTAAAAGTGATTGTCTTGGGTATTTATTACAATAACAATAGGGTGCCTAAAATGGGTTCCCCACAATGTTCTTTTCTGCCCTTTCCCTAGATATATGTTTTTCTTTCTTTTCTCCATCTCATGTTATTTTCCCCTAATTTCATAGTTACTATAACCATGTGATTCTTTATAGAAGTATAGACCCACTGCTTTAATGTAAAACTACTTTAATTTCCCCCTAGTTTAATTTCTCTTTCTATTAACTTGACTCTGCAACATTGAGGCTAGAGTTTCATGGTCAGTGCACAACATTCTCTCTTTCCCTAGCTGTGCTGGTTGTTGCCCTGTCATCTTGACACCAGCTAGAGCCATTTTGGAAGAGGAAACCTTAACCAAGATAATGTCCTCATCAGATTTGCATGTCGGCAAGCCTGTGATGTATTTTCTTAACTGATGGTGATATATGGGTTAACAACATTTAATGAAAAGAGAGGTCATAAATTTGAGTGAGAGTAAGGAGGAGTATATGGGTGAGTTTGGGGGAAGAAGGAGGAGGAAATGATATAATAAAAAAGTAAAATAAATAACTTTTTAAAAGGCAGGTCAACAAGCCATGAGGAAAAAACCAGTAAGCAAGACTCCCCGTTGACCTCTTTATCAGCTCGTATCTCCAGATTTCTACCCTGATGTCCTCTCCTGACTTTCCTCAGAGATCAAGTGTGACATGGAACTGTAAGTTGAAATAAATTCCTTTCTCCCCAAATTGCTAATGGCCATGGTATTTTATCACAGCAATAGAAATCTTCACTAAGATACCAACTGTCATAGTGTGATGATAATGTACAAACTACTATTTTTGTTGCTCTTGAAATACATTTTGTAAATTGTTTTACTCACTGTGTTCAGCACAATGGCACATAGCAGCTAGCAAGAAATATCACAAAGATATTAAAGATGTTAATACCCCAAGGATATCAAGGAACATATAGTCTTGTGAAGCCTCAGACATGATCATAATCTTGTGATCCTAAGTAACAGAGATGTAAAATATTCCAAGCAGAATACTGATTCCAAAATGTAACTAATAATAAAAATAAAAAATAAAAAAGAATACTGATTCCAGATAAAGGCATGGCATTTTGCTATATCTGTAGGACAGACATACAATCTGTCACTGTGATGTCAGCTGGTGGAATAACACTTAGAAGGTCTAAATGGAGAAACATGGTTTAAAACACTGATGCCAGTTGTACGCAAGTAAAACAGGTCAGGTAGAGTGAGAGGCTGGTGTCAAATCAGGTGTTTGGTGTTAATGACTCACAGAAAAATTATGCGCTGTTCACTTATAAGGACAGGCAGGCAGGAATCATTTCTTGCACAACAGCTAAATAGTGCCAGGAGGTGTCCATGTGAAGAATATGATAGCAATGGAGCAGCGTTTTCAGGCAGCATCAGCTGTTACTCTGGAGCACTGACTGGGTTGTCACAATGGATGACTTGCTTAGTGTTGTTTTGAGACTTTTAGTCTTTTCAAGTGAGACCATTCTAAATTCTAGTATTCCTAAGTTAGCAGTAAAATATTTAGAATAACAAAATAAAATTGAAGACTGATCCAGAAACCAACAAGATTCAACCAGATTTTGAGGAAGTTGGAGCTACAAAGAGTCAGGTATATTGAAGAAAAAAAAATGTCCATAGGCAATAGATACAAAGATAGAAAAAGGTAAGGTGTATATACTGGAGTGTGGGTTTGATCTCTAAATATCCGAAATAGTACAGCCAGTGGGTTTCCCAGGGGACTTTCATATATGCACATACATGCAATTTCTGTTTCTGTTAGTCTGTTTGCAAATGGGAACACCACTACTTGAAACTCAGGAACACCCAACTCCAAAACACGAGTGCTTCCCCATCATGACACTGTTTGACTGCCACATGTATCTTATATTCGTGGCAGAACAGACCCAAGAATGGGGATATTTTTCAATATTTATGTTTATTATAAGACCTGCAACATTAAAGTCATTTTGAATATCTGTTTCAGTAGGGAACTTTTCATAAAATTAAATTTGTTTCATTGATTTGGCACCTAAGAGTACTCTGAGCGTTTCTTTCAGTCATTACCCTAAAATGCTTGAGAGCAACAGCTGAGGTGGTGGCAGCCATGTGCCTGTTCCCCAGAGGCAGTGTCCAGATGAGAGCTGTTCCCACTAAAGAGTGACTGCTGCTTTATGCCAGAATAGTCTTCTATTTATGGGTCTGGTACAAGAGCAAAGTCTATTCTTATGCTTATTTCTCAATAATATTCTATGGAGGCACAATTTACATATTATTTGTGTGTAGAGAGCTGGCTTTTAGTCATATTTTACCATTCCTTTAACTACAATTTTTTTCTTTGCAACAAGGCAAAGAAAGTTTTTCTGAGACAAAAGAGCTGTTTACAAAGTAAGAGATACTGATTTTGTTTTCTAATTGGAGGCAAAATATACTAAAATTCCACCTTTATCCTTGACTCTTCATAGTGGGCAACTGTATAATAAAACATATGTCCAGGTTATATGATAGCAAATATGACATTGGAGAGTAAAGCAGTGTATTGACTTTCTGGTATGAAGTAAGCCCTAACTCAGTATCAGATACATGCTTGCTCTTGTCTACATGATAATATGAGACATTCTTCAAGAAAGGTTTTCAATATTTGTTTAGTAAAAAAACCCTTTTTCCAGAATAATCTTTAATCAAAAATCCCGGATGTCTGGACCCACACAGTGCATCAGAGCAGTGCTGCTGTGATTAAGAAAGAGAAAATTTTTCAGAAGATTCATTATAGTAGGCTCCAATCCTGTTCTCTCTCTTCCACTGCTTCTGGTGTCTGTCTTGTTTGTCATTCTGAATGAGATTTAAGCATCCTCCTGAAGGTCCTCCTTTTTGTTTAGCTTCTTTAGGTCTGTAGATTTTAGTATGGTTACTCTACATTATATGGCTAATATCCACTTATAAGTGAGTATATACCATGTGTGTCTTTCTGTCTCTGGGATACTTCACTCACTCAGGATGATATTTTCTAGTTCCATCCATTTGCCTGCAAATTTCATGATTTCCTTGGGGGATCAAAGGAGATGCTGAGACTCACAGCCAAACTTTGCACAGAGCAAGGGAGTCTTAAGAAGAATGGGGTGGTTGTACAAGTTTACATTCCCACCAGCAGTGGAGGAGGGTTCCCCTTTCTCCACAACCTCTCCAGCATGTGTTGTCTCTTAAATTTTTGATCTTAGCCATTCTGATGGGTGTAAGGTGAAATCTTAGGGTCGTTTTGATTTGCATTTCCCTGATGGCTAATGAGGTTGAGCATTTCTTTAAGTGTTTCTCTGCCATTCGATATTCCTCTACTGAGAATTCTCTGTTTAGCTCTGTATCCCATTTTTTAATTGGATTACTTGAGTTTTTGCTGTTTAACTTCTTTATTTCTTTATATATACTGGATATTAGCCCTCTGTCAGATATAGGGTTGGTGAAGATCCTTTCCCAATCTGTAGGCTGTTGCTTTGTTCTGAGGACAGTGTCCTTTGCTTTACAGAAGCTTTCAGTTTCATGAGGTACAACCACTCTGGAAAGCAATCTGGCACTTTCTCAGACAACTAGGAATAACACTTCCTCAAGATCCAGCTATACCACTCCTAGGCATATATCCAAAAGATTCTCAAGTACACAATAAGGACATTTGCTCAACCATGTTTGTAGCAGCCTTATTTGTAATAGCCAGAAGCTGGAAACAGCCCAGATGCCCCTCAGTGGAGGAATGGATGCACAAATTGTGGTATATCTACACAATGGAATATTACTCAGCAATAAAAAACAAGGAAATCATGAAATTTGCAGGTAAATGGTGGGAAGTGGAAAAGATCATCCAGAGTGAGCTCTCCAGAAGCAGAAATATGCACACAGTATATACGCACTCATATAGACATATAATATAAGATAAACCTACTAAAATCTGTTCACCTAAAGAAACTAATCAAGAGGGAGGACTCTTGCTAAAACGCTCAATCCCCATCCAGAAATGCAAAGAGGATGGACATCAGAAGAAGGAGAAAAGAGGGAACAAGTCAGGAGCCTGACACAGAGGACCTCTGAAAAGCTCTTCCCTGCAGACTATCAATGTAGATGCTGAGACTTATGGGCAACCTTTGGGCAGAGTGCAGGGAACCTTAGGAAAGAAGTGGGAAACAGTAAGATCTGGAGAGGACAGGAACTCCACAAGGAGAGCAACAGAACCAAAAAATCTGAGCACAGGAGTCTTTCCTGAGACTGATACTCCAACCAACGACTATGCATTGAGATAACCTAAGACCCCTGCACAGATGTAGCCCATGGCAACTCAGTATCCAAGTGGGTTCCATTGTAATAGGGACAGGGACTGTCTCTGACATGAACTGATTGGCCTGCTCTTTAATTTCCTTCCCCTGAGGGAGGAGCAGCATTACCAGGCCACAGAAGAAGACAATGCAGCCACTCCTGATGAGACCTAATTGACTAAGATCAGAAGGAAGGAAAAGAAGACCTCCCCTATCAGTGGACTTGGGGAGGGGCATGCATGCAGAGGGCGGAGGAAGGGAGGGATTGGGATGGGAGGAGGGAGAGAACCACAGGGGGGATGCAAAGTGAATAAAGTGTAATTAATAATAAAAAAGAATATTGAAAATTAAAAAAAAGATTGATGACAGAGATTAAAAAAAAGAAGAAGGGGTGGGGATGGGATGTTAGAAGGACATGGAGGGGAAAGTAGCCACATAAGGAGACCAACCAAGGTAAAAAAATCTGAGCCTAGGGGGTATTGCAGAGACTGATGCACCAACCAAGGACCATGCATGGAGAGGACCTAGACCCTCTCCTAATATATAGTCAATAGGCAGCTCAGGAAGGGGAGCAAGGGCTGCCTCTGTCATGAACTTGGTTGCCTGAACTTTGATCACTTCTCCCTGGTGATGAGGAAGTGGAAGAGGATCCAGGCAGTCTTGATGAGAGTTGATAAGCTATGGGCAGATGGCAGAAGAGGAGAACTCCCCCTTTCAGTGGACTAGGGAAAGGGTATAAGGGGAAAGAGGCAGGGAGGATGGGAATAGGAGGACATAAGGGAGGGGAATACAATCAGGATAAACAATGAACAAATTGTAAAAATAAAGAAAGGAAGGAAGAAAGGAGGGAGGGAGGGAAGAAGAGAGAGAGGGAGGAAGGAAGGAAGGAAGGAAGGAAGGAAGGAAGGAAGGAAGGAA
>NW_026587759.1:330640-383053 GCF_907164565.1 Psammomys obesus
AAGGAAGGAAGGAAGGAAGGAAGGAAGGAAGGAAGGAAGGAAGGAAAAATCATCTGCCTCTCCTGTGGTTCTTTCTTCTTCCAAAAAGCTCTGAGTCTCTGACAAAGCAGCACTTGATAAAAATCTGGAACCCTCTGGAGCTTAAGTTGTTTTATTCTTTATTACTCTGTGTGCATTATCCTCTCTCTGCTTTCTTTATATCCAAATTCCATCCACATGAAGACTCCTGTGTGTCTTTGCAGTTCCTTGCATAAATGTACCATTGATGCTTATTGAACTGACACATTGTGGCGTGACTGACTATAAATGAACTACGGGGCCATATAAAGAAGATGAGTATGATGTGAAGCGTGCTGTCAATGAGAAAACAATGTACCAATAGGAAAAACTGGTTAAGAAACAGTAACTAGTCAGCTGAGTGAAAGGCCCTGTTCACAAAAGCAAGAGCCAGCAAGGAAAGAACTTTGTGAGGTAAGTGGCGTTAGTCCTTTCCACAGGGATGAGTTAGGACTTGGGAACAAGTTAGGGAAGAAGTAGAGATGAGAATTAGGAAGACCTTTTTGTGTTCAGGAAGAAGAGAGTCTCACGGGAAGAAAGGGATGTGTTAGGAGCAATGAGAAATGCACATGAATGGATGCACTGGGACAAGACTGCAGGTGACATTGCGAATCAGGCCACTCAATTAGGAATGACTTCTCTAGGGCTAACTGTCATCTACTGCTAAGGAAGAGAGTGATGTAAGCTCTTGAGGAAAAGAGAAGCATGATTTGAGTCATGGACTAAAAATACTAGTCTAGCAATATTTTTCTGACATAAAGAGTTGCTGTAGGGCTGTTTAAATAATGAATGAGCTCTCTCTTCTCCTGCTGATAAGGAGATGCTGATTTCTACACTTGAATTGACAAACTCCCACAAAATTTGCAGCAAATGCTAACACCAGCTACATAACCCTTCTTATATAGATGAAGGCAATTCTGTGCCAGATTTAAAACAAGATCATATGTTTGCAAACAAGGAGATTTGAAAAAAAAAAACAAAACAAAACCAGAATATTCTCACCATTGTAACATGTCGATAATAATGATTTAGCTATTTTTGAACTGCATTTGTGTGCTCAATTACTGGTAGTTTATTAACTGCATTTAAAATATGCATATAAATAGCTAGTTTCTTGTTTTGTTTTTTTTAATCAGTGATAGGTTATTGTTATATATAGATTCACGTGCATTTCCAAGTTACAAACCCAATTCAAACTTTCTTAGCTTTAGAATTTGACTTGAGAATATTCCTTCCTAGCACAAGGGGCTGAATATAGATGAATAACAAATGAATACTGAGAATTGTGGAGCTCACATACCTTATATCTAATGGGTCTCGTTCCTATTTCTTGCTTTGAATAGGTCTAATGTATAATGGAGATGCTACCGTTTGACTTACTAGCTTCTGGCGTATGCTTTGCGGGAAGGGAAGAAATGGTTCTTGTTGTTTTGTAGATTTTGCAGCAGCACTGATGGATTAACATCACTCTGTCATGTCTTCTCACTAATTTCTGCCCTTTCTATTTCGTATTTGGGACTCATCTGCTTTATTGTCCCTTAATTTGGAAAAGAAAGAATCATATTAAAGGAACAATGGAGTCAACAAGTTTAATATATGATTCAGACAAATTCCTAAAGTGTTTTTCTCTAAAGCAGAGTTTGCACATAGAGATTCACATTCATTAAGCAAAAGGCACAGCATGTCAAGCCAGCTGCAGGTTTAATAGAGAGGTCAGAACCTTTTCTCTCTGTCATTGCTACTGAAGACATCATTAGAGCTACAGAAAAATAAGAGAATGTCACATAATGTCAGTCTAGTCATGGTGCAACTGTTCTTTTTTATTAGTGACTCAGCTGGTTGCTATGGAAACCCCACTCTAGCATCAGCGATACTACAGCTGATGCTTCTCCACCTTTATTTTCAGTTAGAATAAATTGAGCCCCTCCCTCATGGGTTCCTGGCATGGTATTTATATCTGGGTCATGATAATAAAGCCATTTAGAAATATGTCTGTTGAAATTCTGGCCAGACAGAGCGGCTCCATTAAAAGGGAGGGCAAATACAGGATTTCTAGGTTGATTTAAGCACCAATTACTCTGTGGGAAGCAGGTATTCCCTTCTGCCCTGTCTCCTGTGGAGACTGAAGTCCTTTTGGGGACTCTCATTTTCATCTTGTCTCCAGAAAATGTAGGCAGGGTTTTCAGAGGCCCCTCCATGATCCAACAGATGTACACCTATTTATATGTTTCTTCTGAATGAACTCAGTCTCACTTCATTTGTTTACTTATTCATTTAGTTGCAGAGAGACTACAGTGGGGCCAAGCATCTTGTTAAATAGCATTTTTAGGTGCTAGCTTGAACTCTAGCTATACACAGTCTACAGTCTACCCAGGGACTGATCTAGTTGATATGTATGCCCTTTCTTTGAAGAAGGGTAAACTATGCAGGAATCAATGCTTATAATACTTTTAAAAATATGTTTAGTTCTGGGGATGGAAGATAGGACTTAGCTCTACTACTGAGTTAAATCCCCAACTCTATGTGATACTTTTCATAGTTATACTCACTGTCTTTGACAACAACTATATATTTTCTAGACAAAATATGAAGTTCTGATATATATATATATATATCAGATAGTTACATAATGTGATCCTCCCACATTATGTAACTATCTGATCTATCAACTCATTGTTTTGCTTAAAATTCTTTGTGTGATGCATGTTTTAGTTGGGGCATTATTGCATTTTAAAAGTTGGAAGAAGAGGTAACTGATTATGTTGTTAAAAAACAAGAAAAGTAACTTAAACTCTGAAAGTGTATCCCTAGTTGAATATCTCTGTGATTCAGAGCTGGGGCTACAGGACTTTTGCTACCCTGTTGCCTGGTTGAGAGTCCATTTACTCCTTAAATATGTACCAATGAAAAATAGTTTCTATCAACTAGGATGAGATTCAGTTTGAAATGAGAGTAAAATTTCAAGACCAAGTAAAATAGGTCACTTTTTAGAAAACTGTTCCGGACTTAGAGCAGGCCTGAATGAAGAAATCAACTTGAAGATCTCATCGTCTGTTAACCTTTCCCTTAGAATTAACATAGTGTTAAAGGCAAAGCAGGCAAACAAAGAAAAAGAATACTGAACAAAAGGCTTTGTTTGCTTTACAGCAGTGAAATATGAAAAGAGCCTTCGCAGAACCTATTTCCTATACAGCAAAGTTATTTTATGACCCAGTAGGATTAATAAAAGTTATCTCTCTCCTGCATATCAATCATTGCTTATAGACCAAGACAAATGAAGTTGTTGCATAGAGGACACAGTAATTAAGTGTATCAGGGCCTCCTTAGTGAACCAAATGATAGTCATAAATGAGCCAGGAATGTTCTTTCCTACTGCGCCTGTGTCAGTGCATCGCTCAGAAACTCAGGCACAGCCTTCTGCAATGAATGTCCTATACAGCCTGGTGGCAGCAATCCTACAGACATGTCAGTAAAACAAAAAAGAACACATGTGTAACAGCCTCTGCATACACTGAGGTCTGTGGTCCTCACAGATGTCCACTTCCCAGAACCTTGAGTAGAGAGTTCAGGGTTGGTCATGGAAGCTCTTTAAAAATGTTTTCCTTTTAGAGAGGATGAGGAGAAAGAGTAGCCCTCCCTCATTGCTGGTGGAAATGTAAACTGGCACAACCACTTTGGAAATCAATCTGGCACACTCTCAGAAAATTAGGAATAGTGCTTCCACAAGATACAGCTATAACACTCATAAGCATATATCCAAAAAGATGCTCAAGAATTCAAGAACATTTGCTCAACCATGTTCACAGCAGCTTTATATGTTATAGCCAGAAGCAGGAAACAACCCAGATGTCCCTCAGTTGAGGAATGGATACAGATATTGTGGTACATTTACACAATAGAATACTACTCAGCAATTAAAAACAAGGTAATCATGAAATTTGCAGGCAAATGGTGGGATCTAGAAAAGATCATGCTGGGTGAGGTATCCCAGAAGCAGAAAGACACACATGGTATATATTCACTTATAAGTAGATATTAGACATATAATGTAGGATAATCATACTAAAATCTGTACACCTAAAGAAGCTAAGCAAGAAGGAGGACCCTTCTTGATCATTACTCATTCAGAAAGGCAAAGAGGATGGACATCAGAAGAGGGAGGAAACAGGGAACAGGACAGGAGCCTACTACAGAGGGCCTCTGAAAGACTCTACCTAGCAGTGTATCAAAGCAGAGGCTGAGACTCATAGCCAAACTTTGGGCAGAGTGCAGGGAATCTTATGAAAAAAGGGGGAGATAAAAAGACCTGGAGGGGACAGGAGCTCCACAAGGAGAGCAACAGAACCAAAAAATCTGAGCACAGGGGTCTTTTCTGAGATTGATACTCCAACCAAGGAACATGCATGGACATAACCTAAAACCCCTGCACACATGTAGCCCATGGTTGTTCAGTGTCCAAGTGGGTACCCTAGTAATGGGAACAGGGACTGTCTCTGACATGAACTGTTTGGCCTGCTCTTTGACACCTCCTCCTCAGGGGGGTACAGCCTTACCAGGCCACAGAGGAAGACAATTCATCCAGTCTTGATGAGACCTGATAGGTTAGGGTCAGATGGAAGGGGAGGAGGACCTCCCCTATCAGTAGACTGGGGAAGGGACATGACAGGAGATGGAGGAGGGAGGGTGGTATTAGGAAGGGATGAGCAAGGGGGCTACAGCTGGGATACAAAGTAAATACACATTAATTAATAAAAAATTAATTAATTTAAAAAACAAGATTTGACCATGAGATCCTGACATATGAGCTCAGTTATCTCAGTTATGTAGTTTTGGTCAGCAAACCATTGCAAACTGATGTTTCCTGAAGCTCAGTGGAAATATGGAATATCTGTGGTTTTCCTAACAACAATCCACATGTATAAAAGGCCCTTGGTAAGTATGATATCCAGACTCGAGAAACCTACTACTGGTCCTCAGCTGAACTGTCCTCTCCTGACACCATGTGTTACTATGGCAACTACTATGAAGGCCTGGGGTATGGCTATGGTGGCCTAGGCTGCTGCTGTGGCTATGGTAGCTATAGTGACTATGGGGGCTATGGGGGTTATGGTGGCTATGGTTATAGTTGGTGCCGCCCCCTGTGCTGTAGAACCAACTGGTCTTATGGCTTCTACTGAAGAATTTCTGTAGGTGACCTGATATCCTGACTGGAAGGGCTTCCAGGTACTTTCACACCAGAAATTCCATGTATCATTAAATAGTCTAACTTTATACCAAAATATCTGAAAAATAATTGAAGTAAACATAACCATTTAATTCCTCATCTTCATCTGAACTGTGATTTTTTTATGCTATCTTCATCATACTCTGTAAGATGTTTTCAAGTTTGACTCTAAACTTTTGAGTAAAGACATGTGTATTATCAAATAAGTAAATGAATAAACAGTTCAAAACAAAAAAAAATAATAGCTAGAGCTGATAGTAGGTAATGGTTGAATATTCAGTCATAAACAGGATACTTATATCACTACCTTAAAAGCTCTGGGAATATCACTGAAGAGTGGGAAAAAAAACCCAAAAACTCTTACTCGCTAACTGGAAGACAGGAAGGACTGTCAAATTCTTTTTTCTGGACATGATAGAACAATTGCAACCAAGACCCCACAGCAGAAGAGGTGGCCTTGCCAAGAGCAGGTCTATCAACAGCTACTGTGGATCAGAGAGAGTCTGATCAAGACCCATCTCTCCCCACTGAACTGTTGGCTAGTGACATATTATGGAAAGGTGCAGTCACTGGCTACATTTCTACTCTCAGTGGTATGGCATGGGACATCAAAGGACAGCTCTGAAAGCTTAGATTTTTTAAAAAACCTGCTTTATTTAAGGTTCTTAAATGTTTTTACCTACCTTCCAACCCACTGAAAGGGGTTTTAACTCTTCATTGTCTGGATACCAGCAATCCAGTCAAAAAAAAACAAAACCAACCAACCAAACAAATGAAAAAAACCCACCCACCAAGCAGCAACATGAATCAAAAGCAGCAGCACTATTTAGAAAAATCAGCAAGACTCGGCCAAATCAGTACAAGTCAGAAAAAGAGACAAGACTAAGCAGGAATGTCACGGGAAGTTCTCTGGAGTGTTTCTCGCTGAGAAGTGAAATGTAGGGAAAAAAGTCCAGCAAAAATGTGAATCTTACAAAGTGTAGCAAAGCAAAAGCATTGTCTCTGTTCATGGCCTTCTGTCCATCCCTTCTTCTAGTCCACAAAGGCTCTTTTTCCAGGTGGGAAAACCACACCCCTTGCACATGACAGCCCTCTGCAAAAAACTACAAACCCTCCTACTTGTCTTTTTTTCACTGACCAAGATCATGTGCACACAAGTTCATTTTCAACTGAGGATGAACTAAAAACATTTCCACATCCCACATTTGGTACCAAAACAACAACAACAACAAAAACCATAAAAGAACCCAAAACTTTTACTACACAGCTCCAAACCATAATCACAAAGAAAGCCTTCCCTACTTATGCTCAATGGGTCACAAAATAAAAAAAAAAAAAAAAAAAAAAAGGTATGAATGAGAGAAATGAACATGTAGAAAGGAGTGTGGGGTGAGGTTAATAGCAAGAGCAAAAGATAAGAGGGGGGTGAAAGTAATCAGAGAGAATTATGTACATGTGTGAAACTGCCAAAGAACAAATTAAAATAATGTTTCAAATGAAGGAAAAGAAAATAAATGACAACAAATGCTGGCAATAATCTAGAGAAAAAGCACTTTTATACTGTTGGCAAGAATGAAAACTAATATGGAGATTTCTAAACTAAAACTAGGTATACAAATGCCATATAATACAGCTTATCACTCTTGGGTAAACATTCACAAGACCATAAGTCAGTACACAGTAGTGATTCTTTCATGCTCATGTTTATTTTTATGCTTGACACAATAGTCAGACACTGAATCCAACAAATATATACCAACAAATGAAAGGGTTTAAAATGTGCTATATATTCACAGCTACATTGTATTCAGCAATAAGGAAAAATGAAATCATCAGAAAAAAAGATGGGATGGGAAGTCAGTATAAAATAAGCAAAATAAACTAGATGAATAAAAGTATTAGTATGAAACATGATAATACAGGCATGGTGGAGCCTGTACATATCCTATACATATAAAGAAATTTTATAACAGAAAAACTTATAGACCAGGAAGAGAAAAACAGGAGACTACTGTGGTAAGGATTTTATATTATATCGTGGAAGAAACACACTGATGACAATTATACCTACTACAAATCTTAATATAGCCAATAAAATAACAACAAAGTTGTGCCCAATAAGGCAAAAATGAGAACCAAGCAAAAGAAAAACCATAAAATACACAATCTATAAAAAGGTAGGAGGAAAAAAAATCCCCCCACCCATCAATAACAACAGATGCGTCTTTCATAAATATGCTAAAAGTGAAACAATGGAAAATGATGACATACCAATTTCAATTAAAAGATAGAATAATAACTTGTTAAGATAAGCCACAGAAATGAACATTATTCGAAACTGTCATCGTCCAATAGTAAAAGTGTCAATTAAGAAGATAGTTAATTCTATACACCTATGCATCTAATAACAGAACACGTGTCACCCACCATCCATTGTTGGCATGACAAAAGAGTTCCACACTGTGTTTGAGCAGGGTTTGTGTTCTTGTGGGGTGAGAAGTGGGGACTGATTCCAGGAACCTGTGCACATCAGGCAGGCACTCTGCCACTGAGTCTACTCAATGCCCTTGCACAGGCTCTGAGTATATTGCTCCAGTTTTCCTGAGCCACTCACCATATTACTCAGGGCAGAGTACCATGAGTCAGTGATGCTGAATTTTTAAAAAGGATATTTTGACATTTGCTGTGATTGTCTTCATACATATTTTTATGAGAAAAATACAAAGAAAAGAGATCAGAGTCTGGATTTATTTCTGCAAATGTTAGTGCTTGATCTAGCAAGATCACAATAATTGAAGTTCTATTTTCTATTTCATATAATAGTCAGAGCGATGTGCTGTTACAATATTGACCAAATAGAAGAAGCTCATTTTTAGGGTGTCATGATAGCAGAAGAACTATTAAAACGGCCCTTTTGTGAGTCACTGATCCTGACTTTCAATGTTTCAGTGTGTTTGTGGTGGTGACGACTGAACTCTGACCTTGCACATCCTATGTAAACACTGTATTTCACTATACCCTAACCCTGTTCAGTTCTGGTCTTTTTCCTGAGATATTTTTTAAATTCCAATAAAATAATCTGATATTTCTATAACTAACATCATGACACAGACATGGTACCCCAAAGGTTATTCAACTTCCAGACACAAAAGCATATAGCTGTGGGAAGTTTGAGAAGTCTCTATATAAAGGAAAACACAATGTTTAAGTACTAAATGTGCTGTTAATTTTTATTTAAAGCACATAAGAAAGATTTTTTCCCAGGACCCACCCCAATCTGTGGCCCCCAAGACCAGCACAGATCAGGGAGCAGCAGCCTGCCAGCAACAATGGCCAGGTCTGCCAAGGACCCTCTATGTTCCATTTCCCCTGCACACCCCACACACCAGGTCCCAGGCCTGCACTATTTCCCAGGACAAATCCCGATCTACAGCTCCCAAGACCAGCACAGATCAGGGAGCAGCAAGAAACCAGAGGACTGAGGCCATCTGGGCCCACGAGCTCTACCTACAATCCCAGAGACCTATTACTATCAGAGACCAGCAGTCCTGCTAATGAGAGGAAAACAGGAACTAGAGACACAAGCATCACTAACAGAATTCAAGAGATGGAAGAAAGAATCTCAAGTGTAGAAGATACTATTGAGTAAATCAATAATCAGTCAAAGAAAATGTAACAAGAAACCCAGAATTGCTAAAACAATTTCTACAATAAAAGATCTTTTGGAGGTATCTCCATCCCTGATCTTAAGCTGTACTATAGAGCAACAGTAATTAAAACTGCATGGTACTGGCATAGAAACAGAATGGGTGCATCAATGGAACCGAACAGAAGAACCAGAAATAAACCCACATACTTATGGACATGTGATCTTTGACAAAGATGGCAAAACAATGCAATGGAAAAAAGATAGCATCTTCAAGAAATGGTGCTGGTCTAACTGGATGTCTACATGTAGAAAAATGAAAATAGATCCATACTTATCACCCTGCACAAAACAAAGTCCAAGTGTATCAAAGACCTCAACATAAAACCAAACACATTAAATCAGTTAGAAGAAAAAGTAGGGAAGGCGTTAGAACTCATTGGTACAGGAGACAACTTCCTGAACAGAACACCAACAGCACAGGGCTCTAAGAGCAACAATCAATAAGTGGGACCTCATGAAACTGAAAAGCTTCTGTAAAGCAAAGGACACCATCATCAAAACAAAACGACAGCCTACAGATTGGGAAAGAATCTTCACCAACCCTTTATCTGACAGAGGGCTAATATCCAGTATATATAAAGAACTAAAGAAGCTGAAAAGCAGGAAACCAAGTAATCCAATTAAAAAATGGGGAACAGACCTAAACAGAAAATTCTCTGTAGAGGAATATAGAATGGCAGAGAAACGCTTAAAGAAATGCTCAAAGTCATTAGTCATCAGGGAAATGCAAATCTAAACGACCCTGAAATTTCACTTTACACCCATCAAAATGGCCAAGATGAAAAACTCGAGTGACAACACATGCTGGAGGGGCTATGGAGATAGGGGAACCCTCCTCCACTGCTGGTGGGAATGTAAGCTTGTACAACCACCCTGGAAATCAATCTGGTGCTTTCTCAGACAACTAGGAATAGTGCTTCCTCAATATCCAGCCATACCACTCCTAGACATATATCCAAAAGAGGCTCAAGTACACAATAAGGACATTTGCTCATAGCAGCTTTATTTGTAATAGCCAGAAGCTGGAAACAACCCAGATGCCCCTCAACTGAAGAATGGATGCAGAAATTGTGGTACATCTACACAATGGAATATTACTCGGCAATGAAAAATAAGGAAATCATGAAATTTGCAGGTAAATGGTGGGACCTGGAAAGGATCATCCTGAGTGAGCTGTCCCAGAAGCAGAAAGACACACACAGTATATACTCACTCATGTAGACATGTAATATAGGATAAACCTACTAAAATCTGTACATCTACAGAAACTAATCAAGAGAGAGGACCTTGACTAAAATGCTCAATTCCCATCCTGAAAGGCAAAGAGGATGGACATCAGAAGAAGAAAACAGGAAATAAGCTAGAAACCTGCCACAGAGGGCCTCTGAAAGGCTCTGCCCTGCAGACTATCAAAGGAGATGCTGAGACTTATGGCCAACTGTTGGGCAGTGTACATGGAATCTTATGTAAGAAGTGGTAAATAATAAGATCTGGAGAGGACAGGAACTCCACAAGGAGAGCAACAGAACCAGAAATTTGAACACAGGAGTCTTTCCTGAGACTCATACTGCAACCAAGTACCATGCATGGAGATAACCTTAGAACCCCTGCACAGATGTAACCCATGGCAGTTTATTATCCAAGTGGGTTTCATAGAAATGGGAAGAGGGACTGCCTCTGACATAATCTGATTGGCCTGCTCTTTGATCACCTCCCCCTGAGGGGGGAGCAGCCTTACCAGGCCACAGAAGATGACAATGCAGCCACTTCTGATGGGATCTGATAGACTAAGATCAGAAGGAAGGAGAGGAGGACCTCCCCTATCAGTGGACTTGGGGAAGGGCATTCGTGAAGAAGGGGATGGGAGGGTGGGATCGGGAGGGGAGGAGGGAGGGGCTTATGGGGTGATACAAAGTGAATAAAGTGTAATTAATAAAAATAAAAATAAATCAAAAAAATTCCTGACAAAAAACATCTAAGCAATCTGAGACAATATGAAAAGACCAAACCTAAGAATAATAGGAATACAAGAAGATTCCAAACTCCAAGTCCATGCAAATATTTTCAACAAAATCATAGAAAAAAATTCTCCCAACCTAAAGAAAGAGATGCCTGTAAATATACAAGAAGTCTACAGAACACCAAATAGATTGGACCAAAAAAGAAAATCCTCCTGCCACATAAAAATCAAAACACTAAATGTACAGAACAAAGAAAGAATATTAAAAGACACAGGGGAAAAAGGCCAAGTCACATATAAAAGCAAACCTATCAGCATTACACGTGACTTCTCAACAGAGATTATGAAATCCAGAAGGGCCTCGGCCAATGTCATGCAGACACTAAGAGAACATAGATATCAACCCAGACTACTCTACCCAGCAGAACTTTCAATCAACGTATTTTATTCATATTTTATTTCCCTAAGACTAAATATGTGTTATATACTTAATTTAAATACTGGTTAGGTTTAAATTATAAGGAATTTAGAATTCTGGTCCTCACATGAGAAGATAAATTGGCTTAATTTTTTTTTATCAATGAGAATGAAATTGGAGTTTCCATCTCAGCCCCATATCATACATTAGACAGTTTAGGCAACCAGTTACATTTCTATACCCTATATCTCTATATTGTATATAGTATTCCTTTTTATATATGTCTATGTTAAATGATATGTAGAATATATACATGATATTCTATATCGTTTATAATCAATGCTCACATTGTGGAAGCATTCATCTAGAAAGATCTCACAGCAGTCAGTGGGGGGAGGGTCATTTCCTGTGGCAAATTCCCAAAGTATTATTAAAATTAAAATGTTGTGTCCAAAACATTTGGAGACTTGATGGGACAGGCAAAATAGGGATACTTTGAGATTCATGGTGGATAAAGAATAAATGTGCCGTCATTCCTGTCACTTACGGCTTGGCTTTGGCTTTGTGCTCTGTGCTCTGTGCTCTTGTTGTGATTGTTTTTCCTTAACTATTTAGGAAAATGCTAACAGTTTGTACTTCGATCCCATCAAGCCTAAGCAGTGTGTCTGGGTTTTTCAGAAGATGAGAACATTGTTCTTTTGCCTCATGATGTGTGTGTGCTACTATTTTCACTTCCCACTTTTCCGATTTGTCTCACAGGGCACACAAAGCTAACAGTGTTTGTGATTTGTTCTACACTTTAAAGTTACTCTGAAGATACAAGGTAATGAGGCAACCACACATTTTGTGACTTTTTAAAATAATTTACTCACTTTACAACCCGATTGTAGCCCCTCCCTTGTCTCCTCCCTGTACTATCCTTCCTCCCTCTTAAAGTGATGCATTGGGTGGGATCATGTCATCATATTTGATTCTCTGATGCATTAAAGGCTATTCACCTTAAGTCAATCATTTTTGCTTACATGTTTTTATATATTGAGTATTTAGAAAATATTGTTTCAATTTGTTATATAGCTCTTAAGATTATTGTCACAGTTAGTTTTATAATACCAAGAGATAACGTTTGTTGATGTCATCACCAATCTCATTAAAGCCTTGAAGTGGTGAGAATCTTTTAGGTTCTGAGTGGTGAATATAAATTTCAAACTCTTAATTTCTGCTTAAATGTTCATGTTTTAGAATTGTCAATAGACACTGCCAATTGCTTTTGTTGAAGTAAAAATATGTTTCATTCATTTTAGTAAATGTCTGCCAGAACTCCAAATTAAGTAACTGCTTTTCTAGCTGATGAATACTCAAGTACAATGGCATTCCTAACAAAAGCATCTAATTCAGCCTGAAGTTAAACAATTACCAATCACTTATGCCTAAGAATGCTTATCTATTTAAGTAACCAGAGAGCTATGCACATTCCTTGTTTATCTATCATCTTTCATCTAGCAACTATCTATCTGTCTCTATCTATCTATCTATCTATCTATCTATCTATCTATCTATCTATCTATCTATCTGTCTGTCTGTCTGTCTGTCTGTCTGTCTGTCTGTCTGTCTATCTCTATCCATCTATTTATCATCTGTCTATCTACCCATTATCTATCTATCTATCTATCTATCTATCTATCTATCTATCTATCTATCTTCTATATCTATCATCTACCTATTATTTATCCATCTGTCTATAATCATGTATCTATCAATCTATCATGCAGCTAGTTAACCTATCATCCACTTTTTTCCGTCTTCACCACCACCACCACCATCATTATCATCATCATGTATTTACATTTTTGAGACAGGGTCTCAGTGTGAAGCCCTGACTAGGCTGGAACTGATTATAAAGAACATACTGGCTATAAACTCATAGAGATATGCCCCCTCTTTCACATTATTGTTGATGTTTTATCACATTATTGTTGATGTTTTAAAGATTTATGTATTTTTTTACTTGATGTGTTACCATGCTTTGCTGGCATGTATGTATGTGGACCACATTCGTGCTCGGTGTACTTGAAGAATAGTGACTCAAACCGTCTGGAACTGGAGTTACACATGGTTATGAACCACCATGTGGGTTCCAGGAACTGAAACTGAGTCCTTTGTAGGAGTAGCAAATGTTTTCATCACTGTGCCAACTCTCTAGATCTTATTCTTGTTTGGGCAAATATCTTAAGAGGATATTAGTCTTTACACAGGGATGAAGATTAATAAAGTTAAGAAAATTTGTTGTTTACAATGACATTTCAAAATAGAAGTATCATTTTAGTCTTTTTTCTTTTTTTCTTTTTTTTGGTAGGATTCCGCTGACTGCGGCTAAAGTGTCAGCAGTCTTTCAGCATTGCTTATGCATCATTGGTGCAACTATCAGAGCACTGACAAAGACATATTTATGTCATTATTACAAAATGGGTTTTGATTTCTTTTATCTGTTGAAACTAGAAATAGTCATATGGGATCAACCTAACAGATGTTAGGAGCTAATGCCTTATATTTTATAGTTCTTGATTTTAGTAGAAAGTATCTTTCAAATGAACATACTTTTTTTTTCAATTTTGGAAGTGGTGTGAACATTTGATGTAATAGGAACACTTTCTTTCTACTAATAAGGCCATATCTCATCACGGCCAAGAGAAATCAACTGCTTAGAGAGAGCATCTATTCTTGTCTTCTGACTCTCGAGAGATACTCAAAACATTTCTAGTATTATTATGCGTGCTGTTCCTGTCCTGCAGAGCTGTTTTTCACAGGGTCATACTTGCTACGGCTTCCTCTGGTCTCAGGGGAGAGGCACAGTGTAGAGGGTCAGTGATAGCCCAGAAGTGACCATTGACAGAACCGCAGGTGGAAAGGAAGCTTCACTAATTAATTGGATTACATTCTACAGCTTCCGTGGCCCCATAAGCCCATGATGACACCTGCCTCCCCAGTGTATTCTCTCTAAACTCCAAAATCCTTTGTGAGTGAGGCTAAACAATTCTGAGTTCTGAAGTCAGATTGCCTGGATTCTGCTCAGCCATTTCCCAGTGGTGTGACTTCAATGAGTTATTTAGCCTCCCTGAATTTCAGTTTTCCCTTCTAAAATTGTACATGAAATTAGAATCTTTCTCTGTATTTGTGTTTTGTTCATGAGAATTAAATAGAAGGTTTTATTGTCATTTTGTTTTTTTTTATTTTTTATGAAAATAATTCTATTTAACTAAAAAATATCACATCAATTATTATATCCTTCCATTTCTTTAATTTTTATTTTTTTCTTCACAATTTATTCATTATATAGCTTGATTGAAGTCCTCTCCTTCAACTCCCTCAGTCCCACTCTCCCTCCATCTTCCCCTCATCTCCTTCCCCTAGTCCACTGAAAGGGGGAGATCTCCACTATTGCCTTCTGCCCATATCTTGATAAATCTCATCAGGACTGCTTGGATCTTCTTCCTTTGTGGCCTAGCAAGGCTGCGTCATCAGGGGTGAGTGATCAAAGAACAGTTAACTGAGTTCATGATAGAGGCAGCCCCTGGTCCCCTCACTCAAGAGATCCACAAGGAGCTGAGTTACTAATCATCCACATCTGAGCAGGGGGTCTAGATTCTCTTCATGCATGGTGCCTTTTTGGTGCATCGGTCTCTGCAGGACCCCTGAGCTCAGATCTTTTAGTTTTGTTGATCTCCTTGTTTTAGTTTTGTTGAACCCCTCTCTTCCTTTATAAGACACCCTGCACTCTGCGCAGAGTTTGGCCATAAGTCTCAGCATCTGCTTCAATCCCCTGTTGAATAGATCCTTTCAGAGGACCCTCTATAGTAGACTCCCATCCTGCTTGCTCTCTTCCACTGCTTATGGTGCCTATCCTGTATGCCATTCTGAATGAGATTTAAGCATCTTACCTAAGGTCTTCATTATTGTTTAGCTTCTTTAGGTCGGTACATGGCTGTCCTATGTTATACGGCTAATATCAGCTTATTAGTGAATGTATATCATGCCTATCTTTCTGTTTCTGGGTTACCTCTTCTAGTTCCATCCATTTGCCTACAAATTTCATGGTTTTCTTGTTTATAATAGCTGAATAGTATTCTATTGTGTAGATGTGCCACAATTTCTGTATCCGTTCATCGAAATAATACAATTAAAAATGGGATAATACAGAGCTAAGCAGAGAAGTCTCAACAGAGGAATATAGAATGGCAGAGAAACACTTAAAGAAATGCTCAACATTCTTAGTCACCAGGGAAATGCAAACCAAAACAGCTCTGAGATTCCATTTTACATGTATCAGAATGGCTAAGATCAAAAACTCCAGTGACAACAATGTTGTAGAGGATGTGGAGAAAGGGGAACCCTCCTCCATTGCTGGTGGGAGAGCAAACTTGTATAACCACTTTGGAAATCAATCTGGTGCTCTCTCAGACAATTGGGAATAGCACAAGATCCAACTATATCACTCTTGGGAATATATCCAAAAGATGCCCACCATTCAATAAAGACATTTGTTCAACTATATTCATAGCAGCTTTATTTTTTTAAAGAGTGGAGATATGAATACTAATTATTAGTTGCTATAGACTGTTGTGGAGTGAGAGGTTAGAACCACACACCAAAGAAACCAAAATAATTATGTAAGGTTTTCAAGATCTTGGGTGCAGGGATGCTATGTTCATGCTCACTCCACAGGTAGACTTCTAAATCAAGGTCAAGATGCTAAGCAATCTGGGTCAACCAATGCATAAAAAGCTCTCCCCCTCCTCCCAACTATTTACAATGCAAAATCGGTCCTTTTTAGTAAAAGGCATGCATATTTTGAAAAGAAGTTTTCATTAATAAAGGTATCTACATTAAAAAAAAAACATTGCCTAAATCACTCCCATCCACACAATTATTCATGGATTTCCTTCCCATTTCTGTAGTTCATCTCCATACCTCCAATCAAAAGGCATTTTCCTTTCTGTTGTGCAGCATTCTGTGTGTCTATCATCTGACTTCTTCCCAAGTCTCATGTATTTGTCTGTTTCCATGCATATCTATATAATTAATATTGTTTTCCTCTGTGATCTTTTATATTAATTTAATTCTTAGACTAGCCAAATAACCTTGAAAAGTAGGACATATTTCTCCTACAGGACATTAACAGTCATGAAAAAGCAAGTTTTTGAAGATCCTCGCCTTTCTCTCAAACAGCATGGACAGTACCGAAGGATGGGTTTTGGTAAGTTTCTAACAAGGAAAACAATGGCATCTTTGAGGATACCATGGTTGCAAGTCTTGCCAGAAAAAGTCAAGTTGTGCGGTTACTAATGCAAGCTTCAAAAACCTACAACATGTGGTCCAGTTGTGAGACAAAGAGCAGTTTTCATTATTTGGACATTTTATTGCCACTCCATCTCTCTTTCTCATTGTCCTGGTTTGTCTGTGGTCTTCATGTTAAAAAGAATCAACAACAGACCGTAGAAGCAGCAGCTGACATATTTCTAGCCACGCACTGGCACGTTTTATCCAGGTTTGGAAGAAAATCTTGGCATGTCAATTTTCTGTTTGTCAACCTCTGTAGGAAAGGATAATGAAGCTAGCTGACATTTACAGTGTGTTTTGTTATTTGGTTATCCAATGTTTATATTTTTTAAACTTAATTCAACAACCACATAGCCAGATCCTCCATTTATATCTGATTATCAGAAGAGGCAGATATTGAGAAATGTGAAGTTCTCCCACAGTGCTTAGTCATACAGATCATATTGAAATAGGCCCTGAGAAAAAACATACCCAAGTCTGATTTTCAGCAGGCTTTTGGACAATGCTTCATGAATTTTTAACTGTGATGGGCTAGGAATTTGTCTTTATGACTCAGCAGAAGGCTGTTTCTTCATAACCTACCAGTTTCATTTGACAATCAGAAAAAGAACATTATCTACTAAATCATCACTACCCCTCACTGAAACAACTTGGGTTTCTCTTAGAGACTTAGTTTTGTCCTGTAAATTTGCAACCAACCTCAGATATAAAGGAAAAAATTTCTAGTGTGTGTCAACAAACAATAAATTTCCCATGCACATAACATTCAACACCGACAAGAGATAGCTCTCTTCTACATAATTCCAGAGTAATTGAGTTTTTTTTTTTTTTTTAGAACCAAACAAAATCCTGGTCCTACCACTTTTTACTCTGTGCTGTTGAGGCAGGCATTGAAAAAAAAACAAGCTGTGTAAAAAGCGGTAGGAAGTATTTTGGTGTCTTCTGGTAATCATGAACCTTTCTCCAAGGGTGTTTGTTTTGTTTTCATAATAAAAAGAAGGGAAAAAAAAACAAAATTAAAATCCTGGTCAATGACTCTTAGCATCTGTTATGACCTAATAAAGGATTGATGAGTTAATGAACTCTGGGATCAACATATTATACCTGTTGTCCATGTAACAGATCAGACTGAGCATCTGTCCTTAAAAAGCTTATATTCTGAAAAGTTACCAAGCAGTATTAGATCAATATGGGGAAACAGAATGAAAGATGAATTAAAGAAAAAATATGAGGAATTAAGATGAATCATGCATCAGTGATGAATCTTGTTCCTATTTATATTCTTGAGCCTTAAAAACAACAAAACTACATTAGAATATTATATAAGGTTCCTTCCCTGTTGGTATAATGTTCTTTTGAAATGTATACACTTTACCCTTGTTCATTCAAATGCTGATTTCTACCCCCAATGCTGCTTTCTACCCCCCCCCCCACTTTCTGGTTTTAATCTGGATATTGCATTGTGATACTTATTCTAAGCATCCTATCTCAATTTTGTGTAAACAGGCCAAAAGAAAGCAACTAGACACAATGTTGTGAAATGGGAAGGGGCCAGAGGACAGGAAAGAGGGGAGGAGCAGAGGGCAGGAAATGAGTGGGAGGAGAAAGGGCAAGAGGAGGGCTAGGAGAGAGACCTGGAGGACAAATCTTGGAAGGACTAAAAGCAAGTATAATGCGGGAAATATAAATGTTAGGAAACTATGAGGGCTTGGAGGTTTAAGAGAAAGTAACTATTGCCTAGCATTGTGTTCTAGGTTAACTAAATGAACCCAGTCTCTGTGTGGTGATTTGGTTATACAGCTGTTTAGGAGAACAGCAAGCATTACTAAAAGATAATTATTGGTAAGTATTAATTGTCACTTACAACACTTCCCAAAAGACTTGAAGTCTGTTTCTAGCTCTATTCTTTAGAGCATGACAAAATATGAACCAACAACACACAGATTAAATAAATGAATAATAATAAAATATGATGTTTGAAGTGTAAGATTCTCCACAAAGTTGTATCTGCCTATGGTGGTAAAAAACAAAACCTTGAGTTAATTCTGAGATGTGACTATTGCCATTTTAGGGTTACATTTTTAGGGTTATATTTTATCTTTACTAGGAAGTCCAGAAACAGGAGAGTATCTGTTTAGTTCTAGACTCACATTGGTCATTCTTAGTGACCAATATCTTATACTTTTATCAATATCAATCTACTTAGTGCCTAAGTATCTTAGGCATAAGAATCAGCCCTTGGTTTGGAAGAGCTTCAGAACCTACATCCAACTGCCAGATATACAATATCTGGCTATTCCTATCTGGGTTATATGTAGCCTAGGGTGTGACGAATCATCATTGCACTGATATACATGCTATTCTGCATACCTGTGCTGTGTAGTTTTATGTCAACTTGACACAAACTAAAGTCATCTGAGAACAGGGAACCTCCGTTAAGAAAATGCCTCCATATTATCAGGCTATAGGCAAGCCTGTAAGGCATTTTCTTAATTAGTGATTAATAGGGAATGGCCCTATTGTGGGTAGTGCCATCCCTGGCCTGGCAAGCCCTAGTTACTATAAGAAAGCAGTCTGGGCAAGCCATGAGGAGCAAGCTCTTAAGCAGCAATCCTCCATGGCCTCTGCATAAGCTTCTGCTTCCAGATTCTTGCCCTTTGTCAGTTCCTCTCCTGACTTCCTTTAATGATGAATAGTAAGGTGGAAGTGTAAGCCTTTCCTGTAAGCCTTTCCTCCCCAAATTGCTTTTAGTAATGGTGTTTCATCACAATAGTAGCCCTAACACAAGATCCAAAGCTGTAGTCCCATTTAGCATCAAGTAAACATCAAAGCCTTTTTCTACCTGGACTGATTCCGTTCTGCTTTTCCTAACCTCTGAGGTTCCATTTCCCTCTCCATACTTTCCTGTTACAGCTTTCATAAGCTTGTGCCTCAGAAACAAATGCTGAGGCTTTGTTGACCTCAGTATCTGATAACTTCTCATTATACTTCCCCCCCACACACACACACAATTGAAGGTCTTTTTTGGCACAGGGAAATATTGGTGGTGGTGAGGAGCGATATGTATTAATCTTAGTAAGAAAAAAACATAAGCCTTCCATACATCATCCTGTCTCATATTTGCTGTGGGTGCACAAGCAAGTCAATGATTTGTCACAGCTCAACAAGTACATGTGGCCTGAGGAAAACAGAGGCTACATTTTTTTTAAAAGGCTCTTTACAGAAGATAATGGCAGTTTTTCACTGGGAAATGTCTATTTTGTTAATATATGAACTTGGGACAGGCTAAAATAGTCCTTTCCTACAAGAGACGAGGGATATTTAAAATTGTATAAAAAAGATTTGATGATTTTAGGAGGCACCATATCTGAGAGGCAGAGGATCAGAAACTATGGAATTGGTGAGTGGAGGGGAAGCTAAAGCCAGAACATTGACATTGGGGCTTCCAGGGATAGAGGGGATAACCAATGAGCTGAGACCATTTGGACCCAGGTCACCCACGAACTTCGATGGGGACCAAGAGAGGTGAACTTTCTGTCCTGTTGCACTTCCCCTTGTCGGGTTTCCCTCCTCCTCCTCAGCAGAGGCAGTCAGCAGTGCCCATGGCTCCTAGCACAGAACTCCCTACTCGCTATCTGAGACGGAGAAAGCAGGCGTCCCAGTCCCTCATTGGTGGGTTGCTGGGTGTATGGGCCACCCAGATGCACTGAGCCACCCAGATACATCAAGTCACCCAGATCTCCCAGGCAACCCAGGTCCTCCTGGCCACCCAGATCCACCGGACCATCCAGGTCAGCAGGGCCACCCAGATCCTCTGGGCCACAAAAGTCTGCTGGGCCAACCAGATCCACAGTTCTCCAGTGCCTCCCAGAAGGTATCTGTACCAGCATCCTCCCAGATCTGCCTCTGTGGCTGGAGTCCCAGAGGGCCACTATACCAGCCTCCAAGGTCTGCAGCTGTAGCACAACTGAGCTGAGGGGTCTCCTACACTTACATTTGCCCTGGAAGGCCAAAATCTGAAAGTTGAGAACAGGGGAAACCCCTGTGATTTCTGATTAGAACTACTAGAGAGTGAGTGTACCCTCCAGTGAGTGTGTGCAGAGCTCCAGATCCAGGGTCCCTATACAATAGCAGCCAAACATCGATCCCTCCCACCCACATCCCCACTGTGGGCAACATAGGGATTCTTGGGACAGTGTTCTCAACATGGAAGCCCCTGTTCTGCAGGTCTATCATCGGATTCCAGGTAAACAATTCCTGGAGCCCAGACATATCTGAATACCAGAAGGACAGTATGAGAGGCCTGTAGGCCACAGACATATTCAGGGAATCTGCGCATGCACATTGAGCCCATGAATAGTGCCAGCATCCGCATCACCTCCTATGCCTGCCCTCCCACCACACATTCCAGGCATCTACACTTTCTAGAATCATGTCCTTCAAGGCACCCTTCCACACACACATGCACACTTGCTCGCCAGCACTTGTGCATCTACACCTGCAGACCTTTCTCCCTTAGGTACAGCTAAAACACCAACTCACACTCTCAAACCAGTGAACCTCTCTCATCTTCCTGAAGAATACTCCAGACACCAGAGAAAGTTGGACCCAGTCTGAAATATAGACACCTGGAACAAACAGTGAAGGTCATGGATAAGCAGATGACCAGAGTTTGGCATAAGAAGAGACCCAACAAAAATCAGGACATTATGGCTTCACCAACAACCCCCAAAATCAATGGATATTCCAGTTCATCAGAAACACAGTAAAATTATTTTAAAGCTATAATTATCTAGTTATTAAAGGCACATAAAGAGGAAACAAACAAATCTCTCAAAGAAAAAGCCACACAAATGGATTCAAATAAAGAGGAAATGAAATAAGCTCTCAAAAAAATACAGGAAAATGCAGCCAAACAAATAGAAGCACAAGTTGAGGCAAAATTAGTGACATATAGTGAGGAAATGAACAAAAAAAAAAAAAAAAAAAAAAAATAGAAGCCATCACAGAAAGAAAGTAATCACATTCAAACAGATAAAGGAAATGGTGCAAGCCATGAACACAGAATTAGAATCAATAAAGAAAACACAAACAGAGAAAACTCTGGAGCTGGAAAACTTAGAGAAAAGATCAGGAACCACAAAGGTAAGCATCACCAATAAAATACAAGAGATGGTAGAGAGACTTTCAGGTGCTGAAGATACACTTGCAGAAAATTGATATTCCTCTCAAAGAAAAAGTAAAATTGGAAAAGTTCCAAATACAAAATATCCAAGAAATCAAGTACGCCATGAAAAGATGAAATCAAAGAATAACAGAAAAAGACAAAAAAGAAGATTCCAGGCTCCAAGGTCCAGAAAATATTTTCAAGAAAATCATAGAAGAAAATTTTCCCAACTTAAAGAAAAAGATGTCCATAAACATACAAGGAGCCTACAGAACACCAAATAGACTAGAACAGAAAAGAAACTCCTCATGTCACATCATAGTCAAAACACTAAATCTACAGAACAAAGAAAAGATACTAAAAGCAGCAAGGAAAAAAGGCCAAGTAACTTATAAAGGTAGACCTATCAGAATCATACCAGACTTCTCAAAAGAAACTATGAAAGGCAGAAGGGCCTGGGCAGATGTCATGCAGACTTAAGTGACAACAGATGCCAACCCAGAATACTATACCCAGCAAAGCTTTCAATCAATATAGATGGAGAAAACAAAATATTCCATGACAAAACTAACTTTAACAATATCTACACAGCAACCCAATCCTACAGAAGACACTAGAAGGAAAACTCCAACGGAAACAACCACACCCAAAAAAACATAGCACACAGATAACTTCACAACAAAAAAATTAAAAGAAAACGAGCAATGAAACACAGTAACAACACCAACTCCACAATAAAAGGAACTAACATTTATTGGTCACTACTATCTATCAACATCAATGGACTCAACTCTCCAATAAAAAGACACAGATTAACATATTGGTTGGAGAAACATGATCCAACATTCTGCTGCATCCAAAAAACACACCTCTGCAACAAAGATAAACATTACCTCAGAGTAAAGGGCTGGAAAAGTTTTTTTTTTTTTTCAAGCAAATGGACCCAGAAAACAAGCTGAGGTAGCATTACTAATATCTAATAAAATAGACTTTCCACCAAAATTAATCAAAAAGATGAGGAGGGACACTTCTCATCAAAGGAAAAATGCACCAGGAGGAGATCACAATTCTGAACATATCTGTGCAAAATACAAGAGCACTTACATTTGAAAAGGAAACATTATTAAGCTGAAATCACACATTGGTCCCACACCTTAATAGTGGGAGACTTCAACACTCCTCTCTCACCAAGGGACAGATCATGTAGACATAAGCTAAATATGGAAATAATGGCACTTACAGAGGTCCTAAATCAAATGGGCCTCACAGAAGTCTACAGCACTTTTCACCCAAATTCAAGAGTATATTCTCTTTTCAGAACCACATGGAACCTTCTCCAAAATAAACCATATAGTTGGTCACAAAGCAAGCCTCTACCGACACAAAAGTTTGAAATTATCCCTTGTATCCTATCTGACCACCATAGAGAAAAGATGGACCTCAACAAAAACAGAAATAGCAAAAAGCCTACACACACAGGGAAACTGAACAACTTGCTACTCAATGACAGCTGGGTTAGGGAAGAAATAAAGAAAGAAATTAAAGACTTCCTAGGACTCAGTGAAAATAAAGGCACAACATACCCAAACGTATGGGACACAATGAAAGCTGTGCTAAGAGGAAAATTCATAGCACTAAGTGCCTTCAAGAAGAAATTTGAAACATCTCATACAAGCAAACTTAATGGCTACCCTGAAAACCCCACAAAAAAAAAAAAAGAAGAAGAAGAAGCAGACACACTCAAGAGGAGTAGACAGTTGTAAATAATAAAACTCAGGTCTGAAATTAATAAATTAGAAACAAATGAAATAATTCAAAGAATGAATGAAACCAAGAACTGGTTCTCTGAGAAAATTAACAAGGTAGACAAACCCTTAGCTGAACTAACTAAAAGGCAGAGAGACACTATCCAAATCAGCAAAATCAGAAACAAAAAGGGGGACATAACCATAGACACTGAGAAAATCCTAACAATCATTAGGACTTACTACAAAAGCCGGTATGCCACAAAATTTGAAAATCTAAATGAAATGGAAAAATTTCTTGATAGATTCCATTTACCAAAATTAAACCAAGATCAGGTAGAAAGATTGAATAGTTGTATATCCCTTAAGGAAATAGAAGCAGTCATCAAAAGTCTCCCTTCCAAAAAAATCTCAGGGACAGATGGTTTCAGCACAGAATTCTACCAGACATTCAAAGAAGAGCTAACTCCA
Organism: Psammomys obesus; assembly: GCF_907164565.1. Classification (NCBI taxonomy): domain Eukaryota; kingdom Metazoa; phylum Chordata; class Mammalia; order Rodentia; family Muridae; genus Psammomys; species Psammomys obesus. The sequence continues at coordinate 354,726 of NW_026587759.1, forward strand.
ATTCTTTTCAAACTGTTCCACAAAATAGAAACAAAGGAACATTACCAAACTCATTGTATAGTCACTTTGATATCTAAACCACACAAAGAAGACCTAATGAAAAAAGAGAACTTGAGACCTGTTGCTCTTATGAACATTGATGCAAAAATATTCAATAAAATACTTGCAAACCGAATCCAAAAACACATAAAAGATATCATCCCCCATGACCAAGTAGGCCTCATCCCAGGCATGCATTATATGGAAATCCATCAATGTGATCCACCAAATAAACAAACTGAAGGAGAAAATCCACATGATCATCTCCTGAAAAAGCATTTGACAAACTCCAACACCCATTCCTATTTAAAGTCTTGGAGAGATTAAGGATAGAAGGCACATACCTAAACATAGTAACAGCAAAATACAGCAAGCCTATACCAAAATCAAACTAAACAGAGAGAAACTTAAATCAGTTCCACTGAAATCAGGGAGAAAGCAAGACTGCCTACTCCCTCCATAGCTCTTCAACATAGTACTTGAAGTCCTAGCTATACAAATCAGAAAGGAAGAAGTCAAAGTATTGCTATTTGCAGATGATATGATAGTATACATGTCTGACCCCAAAAATTCAATCAGAGAACTCCTTCACCTGATAAACACCTTCAGCAAAGTGGCTGGATACAGTATTAACTAAAAAAAGAAATCAGATGCCCTCCTGTATACCAAAGACAAAAGGGCAAAGAAAGATATTAGGGAAACAACACCCTTCACAATAGCCACTAATAACATAAAGTACCTTGGTGTGACTCTAACCAAGCAAGTGAAAGACCTCTTCGGGAAAAAACAACAACAAAAACTTCAAGTGTCTGAAGAAAGAAAATGAAAAAGATATCAGAAGATGGAAAGATCTCCCATGCTCATGGATCAGTAGGATTAGCATAGTGAAAATGGCCATTCTGCCAAAAGCAATCTACAGATTCAATGCAATTCCTGTCAAAATACCAACACAATTCTTACAGACCTTGAAAGAACAATTCTCAACTTCATATGGGAAAATACAAAACCCAGAATTGACAAAACGATCCTGTTCAACAGCAGATCATCTGGACGTATCTCTATCCCTGATGTCAAACTGTACTACAGAGCAATCATAATAAAAACGGCATGCAACTAGCATTAAATAGAATGGTGGCTCAAGGGAATGGAATAGAAGACCCAGAAATAAAACCACACATCTACATATACTTGAGTTTTGACAAAGAAGCCAAAACCATACATTGGAAAAAAGACAGGATCTTTAACAAATGGTGCTCATCTAACTGGATTTCTACATGTGGAAAAATGAAAATAGAGCCATATTTGTCACCCTGCACAAAACTAAAGTCCAAGTGGATCAAAGACCTCAATATAAAACCAGACACACTAAACCCATTAGTAGAAAAAGTATGGAAGAGCCTAGAACTCATTGGCACAAGAAATAACTTCTTGAACAGAAAACCAACAGCACAGGCTCTAAGATCAACAGTCAATAAATGGGACCTCATGAAACTGAAAAGCTTCTGTAAGGCAAAGGTCACTGTTGTCATAACAAAACAACAGCCTACAAACTAGAAAAGGGTCTTCACCAACCCTATATCTGACAGAGGTCTATTATCCACAATATATAAAGATCTAAAGAAATGTATAAAGCAACAAATCAAATAATCCAATTAAAATATGGTGTGCAGAGCTAAACAGAATTCTCTGTAGAGGAATGTAGAATGGCAGAGAAACACTTAAAGAAATGTTCAACGTCCTTAGTCATTAGGAAGATGCAAATCAAAACAACGCTGAGATTTTACCTGACACCTATCAGAATGGCTAAGATCAAAAACTCAAGTGACAACACTTGCTGGGCAAGATGTGGAGAATGGGAAACCCCCCTCCATTGCTGCTGGGAATGTAAACTTGTACCACTTTGGAAATCCATCTCGCTCTTCCTCAGACAATTAGGAATATTGTTTCCTCAAATCCAGCTATACCAGTCCTAGGCATATATCCAAAATATGCTCAAGTACACAACAAGGACATTTGTTCAATCATGTAGCAGCTTTATTCATAATATACAGAACCTGGAAACAACCCAGATGTGAGGTTGTTTCAAGTGAGAAATGGATACCGAAATTGTGGTACATTTACACAATGGAATATTACTCAGCAATTAAAACCACAAAATCATGAAATTTGCAGGCAAATGGTGGGATCTAGAAAAGATCATCCTGAGTGAGGTATCCCAGAAGCAGAAAGACACACACAGTATATACTCATTTATAAGTGGATATTAGACATACATTATAAATGTACTAAACTCTGTACACTTAAAAAAGCTAAGAAGGAGGACCCTGGGAAAGATGATCAATCCTTACTCAGAAAGACAAATGGGATGGACTTTGGAAGAAGGAGAGAAGCAAGAACAGGACAGGAGCCTACCACAGAGGGACTCTGAAAGTCTCCACACAGCAGTGTATCAAAACAGATGCTGAATCTCATAACCAACCTTTTGGCAGAGTGCAGGAAATCTTATGAAAGAAGGGAAAAATGGTAAGACCAGGAGAGGAAAGGAGCTCCACAAGAAGAACAACAGAACCAAAAAATCTGGACACAGGAGTCTTTTCTGAGACTGATACTTCAACCAAGGACCTTTCAGGGATATAACCTAGATAATCTAGAACCTCTGCTCAGATGTGTCCCAGGGCAGCTCAGTATCCAAGTGGATTCTCTAGTAATAGGAACAGGGACTGTCTCTGCTATGAACTCAGTGGCTGGCTCTTTGATCACCTCCCCATGAATGGGGAGCAGCCTTACTATGCCACATAGGAGGACAGTGCATCCAGTCCTGATGTGACCTGATAAGCTAGAGTCAGATGGAAGGCGAGGAGGACCTCCCCTATAGTGGACTTGGAGAGGGGCATGGAGGAGATGAGGGAGATAGGGTGGGATTGGGATGGAATGACGAGGGGGATACAGTTGTGATACAAACAAACTGTAATTAATATAAAAATTAATTGATAAAAGATAAAAAAGTTTTGATTTCAGGAAATTATTAATGTCTTATTTATAGATTGTGTAGGAAATAGTCTGTAGGTGGTGGTATTGGAGTACCATTCTACTATAAATAGTGGGAGAATATTCTAAGGACAAATAGCCTTCTACATTGAAAGAGTTACACAAAAGGAGAGTGGGTGGCTTGCCAAAACAACCGCATTTATTTAAAAGACTCATTTGTAAAGAACATTTCTTAATTTTCTTTGACAATAAGGTTTTGAATGCAATTTTCTGCAGTTTCTAATATGCTGAGGTTTGTTTCTTCTCTAGCCTTCCTACACAATGCACTGAAGCGCTACACAAACTTATCCTTTCATTTGTATTTACTATTCAACATTACACATCGTCTGATGTTTGCTGGAAGCAAAAATATGTGGCATATAAAGTTAGGGAAAATGGAAAGCTCAGTAAATTCTAACCCTTGTTCCCTGGGGTAGTAAATGAGGAAGAAAAATACATAGGTAACAAATTATTGCAAGATAATAAGACAAATAAATTCTAAGTGACTATATTTTCAGAATAACAAGTCTTGTGGAAAATTTGTTACATATAGGGATATGTTATCTTTGAATGTAGTCATTGGCTGGCCACAAAGTACAAAATCTTTCCTCATCACCATAAGGCTTATGACCAATAATACCCTTAAAGTGAAACACAGACTAACAAGAGAAAAGTATGACAAATGTACTTAATCAAAGTACATGATGTGAGCACTTCAAAATGAAAACCCAGTATCCAAGGAAAGTTGTTTTTATGCTTAGATTTAATGAATAATGGACAGTTACACTTATATGTGATATCATAAAATGGTGTGATCTAATAATAATATGCTTTATTGGGGCCAAGTAGGCAGGAAGTCTAGAGGGGCCTATCTATTTATATTCTTTTTCATGTATCTGTGTAACATTCCTTCCTCTGGCAAGATTTCTCTGGATAAACAGTCCTTTAAAAAGAACTAAGAAGGAATAAAATGTCTTCCTTGGTTCTATATCTTTCTTTTAAGAAAGATAAGCTGTACTTTATATGATATGTTTTCGAGAAGAATTCTGAGTTTTGTGAATTGCTTCAAGGACGGAAAGATTGGCTTTTCTGTTCTCTGAGACAAGAGGACAGAAGTTCAGTGGGTTCTTGGTTCTGAGAATGTCCAACCTACTTAGGGCAAAGTCTTTAGTGTCAAAGTGACAAAAACGGGATTTGGTGTGCTGAACAGTGACCTCATGGAAGGCAAGTAAGGATTTACTAAAAGTAGGTAAATTAGGTGGATTTGGTAGTCTACACCTATCATACCAGCACTTAGGAAGTGGAAACATGAGTATCACTGTGGCTCCAAAACCATGTTAACTACTCCATATATATTAAACTATTCTATAGTTCAATTCTTCATACAATTGCTATATACCAATTGAAGTCCAAGAATCTAACAGTTGTTCAACCCATGTGGTTGGACATCTCAGCTGCTCTTCGGTGTATGTTGTAATCCTGAAGAAGTAGGCTGTAATGCCAGTAAAGGAATAGACTTTCCAGAAAGATTGAAGAGTAGGTAAAAAGTCAGAGCTTTTCTTCTTCCACATCTTTTCTCTATGCTGTCAGCAGAGAGTGTGGTCCAGATTAAAGCTGGATCTTCTTGACTCAAAAGATCTGGGTTAAAGATGTATCTTCCCACCTCAAAATATCTTGATTAAAAGTAGTTCTTCCCAATTCAAATGGTTAAAGAAAAAATGACTCTAAAGTTACTCAGACACTTGGGTTGTAACAAATTCCAGAAGCAGTCAAGTTGACAACCAAAGAAAGTCATTACACTGGGCCACATGGTGCATCTGAGGACACCCTGTGTGACAGAGTAAGACACTGCCTCTGAAAACAAACAGTTGTTCAATCAACATTTACTAAGTTTCTGTTCAGTACTGAGCATGGATGCTAACAGGTCTATGGCAGAAGTTACTACACACTCTCTATTATTTCTCATAGTCTACCATGAAATGCTCTACAGCACTTTATATTTTAAAAGACTTATTCATTGGTCATGATGTTGGGGCTCACAATGCTATGCTACAGTGATGGTCTTGAGTAGATGTAGTTGGGTTATCTCATCCTGGAAGCTTTGAGGATATTCTAAAATAATCTAAGATGAGGCTTACAAATGTTCTATTAGACACTCAGTCAAATTTTTGGCGTAATACAAATGTGGTATTGTTTGGTAAATATTTTGAAAATGAATGTTAAGACTTGATCTTTGGTTTTGGTCTGTAACAGCTTCTGGAGATAGTTGAAGATAGTTTGTTATAACAATAAAAAGAGTCAAAGAATAACTCTAAATAGTAAAGATATAGAATGAGTAGAAACTTGGATATATAATGAGAAAAGAAACAAAGATATAAGAATGCAGCAAGTTTTTTTTTTCCTAGTTTTACAGAGAACACATGTAAAGGACATTTGGATATGGTAAAGAATTTATTTTGGGCATCACAAATTGTAGCTACTACAGGATATCTGACTGAACATATTCAGAAAGCTGTTTGCAAACATATCTGAGCTGAAACAGTGTATAGTTACTATTTTTATTACTCTGACAAAAGCAACTTAAGAGGGTTATTATTACAGTCTCAGGGTATGGTCTATCAGTGCATGGAAGTCATGAAAAAGAGAGCTTGAGACAGCTGGTGGTTTTGTAGCCACAGTCAGTTCAGCTTGTTTTTACCTTTCTATTCAGTCAGGGACACTAGTCTTTACTACAATGCTGCTGACCATGAGGGTAAGTCTTTTCTACTCAGTTAAACTGTTCAAAATGCACCATAGAGGTGAATCTCCTAGGTGATTCCAAATCCAGTAAGGTTGACAATGATGATTCGTCATCATAGGAAGGAAGATGGGGAATACTACAGGAAGACTGCAGACTTGGGACATCCCTGATTTTTTTTCCTCTAACCAGTAGAATTACAGATGAGAATTTAAAAGAAACTAAATCAAACAATGTGCTAGACAACAGGATAGGAAGCTATCAACTAGAAACTATGAGAAATCTTTGAAAGATAAATAGATAGATCCAATCAAAGAAGCATATCAAAGACAGCTTAAATTCAGACAAAAGTGAGGCTGATTTTGAGGACTCAATATGGAACCTGCAAATAAGGAGACTTAGAAGGCTAGAGGAAGGGAGCTTGATTAGAGCACTGGCACAGAAGGAGACAAGTGGGTAGGCCACTTATTCTACTTTGGTTTCTCAGTTCCTGTGATAAAATACCAGAATCACCGTGTGATGGAAAGGCTTATTTCATTTTACATTTAAAAGTCTGTCATCAGGAGAAGCCAGGGCAGCAGCTCAAAGCTGGGACTTGGAGGCAGGAAATGAAACAGAAACCATACAGAAATGTTGCTTACTTTCCTGCTTTCTTTGGCTTATTTAGGTACCTTCCTTAGAAAACCTAGAACTATTTTCCAAGGGGTGATATTACCCACATTGAACTGGGCCCTCCTCATCAATTAGCAACCATGAAAATGCCCCCACAGATATGTCCATAGGCCAATCTAATGGAAAAAATTCTTCAACGAGGTTCTTTCTTCCCAGGTGAACCAAGATGACTAAAGCTAACTAACTATGACCCTATTCCTTCTCCAACTGAATATTTAATCATAAAATTATTCATATACATAAAATAGTTATTGTTGTTATTTTGTTTTTCAAGACAGGGTTTCTCTGTTTTATAGCCCTGGCTGTCCTGGATTCCCTTTGTAGACCAGGCTCGCCTTTTACTCATAGAGATGCACCTTCCTCTGCCTCCTGAGTGCTGGGCTTAAAAACATATCGTCACCATGCCCAGCCTTAAAATGTTTTTTTTTTTTTTTAGAAAAAGAACAAAAACAAACAAGAATGAGACTATCTGATGAAACTAGGTACACTGTACATCGAAACACAGTCCACAAAATTTTATATGCCTCCTAAATTAAAGTATGTTAATATTTTTCTGTAAATTTTCAATCACAGAGAGATGAAATTATGTCTTTATAAAAGCAACAGCATCCAAAGAATTAAAAACAAATTATTTCCTTCTTCAATGACCAAAATAAAACAAAAACCAACAACAAAAACAGATAGACATTCTAATATGTTGTAGATAAGCCCAAGCTGGAAATTTGTGTATGTTCAGAGAAGTTTCACGGTTAATTGTGATAGAGACGAAAGGAGATCACAAAGTACAGGAATTGTACTTACCTCAGGAACTACACTTATATTTTCTAAATCAATACTCATAACAACTTATGCTTGTTTATGTGGAAATCCAGTGCAGTGCATCTTCAGAAAAAGATGACTTTGCATGCCCTGCTGTTTGCTGCTTAATCATTAGTGCAAAACAAAACCTAATTTCCCAATTATTAACAATTTACAAAGGTATATCTGAAAAATTTTTATTTTGTTAATTGGAAAATAAATTTTTTTGAATAGTAGATTTTGATCATGTTTTTTCTCTCTCTTGTCTTCTCCCAGGTCTTCCTTACCTCACCATCTAACCAACTCCACATATTCTTTCTCTTTTTCTTTAGAAATCGAATAGGCCAATAAACAAACAAGCCTGAGTAAAGCAAACAGACAAACAGAAAAAAGAAAAAAATCACAAAGACACACACACACACACACACATGCACACAAAATCCATTAAAATCACCAATTCAGAGACCATAGTAGATAAGCAAAATAGAAAAAGGGGCTTCCCTTGAGCATTACTTTTAACCAATGAATATAATCAACATCACTGAGACAGCCGTTCTCTAAGTTTGCAACCAATTCTGGTGCCTGCTATTCAAATAAGATTCACTGTCATCATATGCATGCTCAGAAAACGTTGGTAGGTCTAACATAACATTTCCTGGGATCCTAATAACCACCCAGTAAAATCTTTATGTTCTTTAGCAAAGATTGGTCATTGGGAGCCAGTATTATTCCAAATGCATCTAGCTTTTGAGTGAATTCATATGATAACTTAAATGTATGTTTTAAGGTAAATTGCATTCAAATGCCTATCATGCTTTATGTGTACTCTCAAGTATAAACATGGTATGATCTGAGATCTGTATTTTCCAGGCATGACTTTCCCAGATACTCCAGATATCCCAAGTGGACTTTTTGAATATCTCCTTTCCATTTTCAGCTAGTTGGCAAGAAATCTGCTCCCTGTATCCTAGAATACCTAAGAATGTGTATCTGCAGAGCAGAAAGAGGCAAAGGTATGAGGAGTATTTGTATTTAACCTATAATTAAACACTAGGACAAATTATGTAGGTGGTATAAATATGTAATGTTGCCCTCTTAATTTTTCATTAGTTATCATTAGGTGTTATTTTTCAGTAGTGTGCCTCTTTTCTGGTTTTGAATTGAAGCACTTCAAAGAGAAGAATTTCATCTTATCAGAGAATAGAATATTATGAGACTAATTTGACATCTATCACCACTATTTTCTGTACAACCTTGGACAAAGTATTTGATTTCTATCCCTCAGTTTCTTTTTTGGTAGAATAGAGATAATTTTCACATTTCTTTTTTAAAACTGCTTCAAAGTGTGTGTGTGTGTGTGTGTGTGTGTGTGTGTGTGTGTGTACATATATTCCATGTAGAATAGAGGTGTCAGATCCCCTGGAACTGTAGTTAAAAGTAGTTGTGAGCTGCCCAATATGGGTGCTGGGAATAAAACTCAGGTCCCTGGAAGAGAAATTAAATCTCTTAAAGCCACCTCTCTAGAGAATAATTTTCTGAGAATTCCATGCATCTACACACCATATCTTGGTCATGTGATTCCATTATTTCTTCTTTCCAGTTCTTCCCCAGTCGTCAGTGCATTCTTTCCTAACTTCATGACCTCTTTACATTTCTATAACCCACTGAAGTCAACTTGTCCTTCCCACAGGCATGTGGAAAGGCCCATCTACCTGGGCCTGGACAACCCGACTAGCTGTCCCAAAAGAAAATTGACTCTCCCTCCCTCTGAAGTCATCAGTTTTAAGTAGCTTTCAATTAGGGATGAGGTATTCAGAACACCCCACCACTCCATATTCAGAGTTATTTTTAACTGCCTTGCTCATGAGCAGGTAACCACAGATGCCTTAAGTCTCTGTGTTTAACAGTCCTGTCCAGAGGACAGCATTTTACAACAATCTCTTCTATCTCCTGGCTCTGACATCCTTCCTGCCCCTCTCCCATGGTGTTTTTTGAACTTGGTATAGAAAGGAGCTGATTGATAAGATGTCCCATCTGTGCCTAAGCACTCACAGTCACTTCTTCTCAGCAACTTAAGTTATGAGTCTCTGCATTAAATCCTGTGCAATAAGAAGCTTCTCTGAAATGTTATTCATCTTCAATGACAAGACCCTCATAACAGGCTAGTTGCAACCTCCATGCTGTGTCAATCACTTAGCAGAGACTAGATACCACATTATCATAGCACACCCATACAGAACTTGCTATACTAGCAGTGACAGGTGATCAGTGTGCACAAAGAAGTGCAAAAGTGGAAAGGAATCACCTCCAATCCTATAATATTTTAGTAGCTGATAAATCACATTAACTAATCATCTAACCTTGGGGATTTGCCTGAAGGTTTATTATTGCTTTTTGGTAAAGCAATGGTAGCACAGATATATTTTACATGACCGCCTACCTGAAAATATCAGTCTCTTCTTGTATATCTCTGATGGTAAAATATCAATTTCATTTGTATATCTTCCTTCACAAATCCCCTCCATATCTAATGCCACATGGAGATAATCACATTTGGAGTGTTTATTCAAATCTCCATGGTGACAATGCATTCTCTGGTGTCCATGGTGACACATGCAAACACTTGTAACATCTCAAATTCATTTTGTTTATTTAAAATGTCTACTCAATCAGCCTAACCCATGAATAACAACACAGATATACTTTCCAAGAATAAAAAGAAGAGAAGATAAAGTGAAATAATATAGCATTTTAAGAAATTTTATTTTATATTTTCAATTATGTAAGTCCCAGCGCCTGAGTGAGCAGGGGTGTCAGAGTTGCCGAGAACTTGTGGAGTGGCAAGCTGTACCTTCCAGTGCACATTGCTGATCAATTCTAAGGGTCTGTAGTGAAGCCTTCCTGGTGCTAACAAACATTTTAAATAAAGCAGAGAAATTTACTTACAACTTAACGGGTCCTGCCAGCCCAGAAGACCAGGTAGGTAGATAAGCACAGAAAATCTTTTTTTTCCTCTGATGCATTCCTCTTGCTCCTCGTTGTCAGAGTCATCAGGAGGGGTACATTCTTCCATGTCATGTAGCTCTTATCTTTCTCTGTGCCAGTGTGGGTAAGCATGTGTGTAAAATCTTTGAAACTTTCACACAATGCATTTGATTATGCTCACCTCCAACTCTTCTCATATCCAATCCTCTTCGACTTCACTTTCATCCATACCTAACTTGAACTTTTCTTCTTTTTTTTCTTTTTTGAAGTCCAGTTTGTGTTGCCCAGCTGCTCTTGGGAGTGGAATCTGCCCTGGAGTATGGTGGTCTACCAGAGGTCATATTATTAAAAGAAACTGCATCTCTCCCCCCCCCAGCCACTATCAAATGGCAATAGAGTCTCTATTTTGAAATTTTGTCTGTCTTGAGCTTGCACAATTCTTGTGTGTGCTGTCACAAATTACTGTGAATTCATATGTGCCAACTGCCCTGTTGTGTCCAGGAAATACTGTTTCCTTGAAGTTATCTTTTACCTTGGCTCTTACAATCTTTTTGCCACCATTTCTGCCACATTCCCTGAGCTTAGGGGTTACATAAGTCCCATTTAGAACTGAGCACTCTATAATCTCTTATTTCTACATATTGAGCAGTCAAAGATCTCTGGATTAATTGACATTTTGTACAGGAAGAAGTTTTTCTGATAAGGGTTCCAATCATTACAGCAATATAATAGATTTTCAAATAAGAAGAGGGCACATTAGTGAAATACAACACAGGAACCAGATTTACTATATGCATAAGCCATAATTGCTTCTCTCCTAAGAAAAAACAATACTCAGACTCAGCTTGAGCTGTTTGGTGGACCAAGGGGGCAGAGATGGTCAAATACTGACTGCTGCAGGAAGAAGAGAATGTTTCAGCAGAACACTTCCTTGCTATGAGAGTTTAATCAACAATCACTTGAGGAATCTCTTAACAAAATATCTGAAGAATGGGGATCTTGAGGGTCCTATAATGAGGGTGTCAGCAGTTGTTTTGGGGATTTCACAGGACATTCCCTGGTATGAACAAAGCACTGAAAGGCAGCAAATGACAAAAGCCCAAGTCATAGAAAGAGGAAGAGTAAGACCAAGTCATGGAGAGAGGAAGAGTAACAGCTCCATACACTTGGGATTGTCCTACCTTCACTTGGTCCATGGGGCACAAAGATAAGCAGGAGGATGTACACTGATCCATTCATCCTCCAAATCACATTTGACTGAAATGGGATTTTCTTTATTTTAAAGTTTTATTTATTGATTCATTCATTTTACATCCTGGATCATATGCCTCTCCCTCCTCTCCTCCCAGTCCCACTCTCCTTCCCTCTTTCCTCATCTCTCCTCTCCTATTCCTTGAAAAAGGAAGCCTCCCCAACCAACCCATTCCAGCTTATCAAGTCATATTGGGACTGAGCATGTCCTTTTCCCCTGTAGTCTGTCAAAGCAGTTCTGGCATGGTGAAGTGATTAAAAAGCAAGCAATAGAGTTTATGTCAGAGATAGTCCCCATTCCCCATACTAGGGAACCCACATGAAGCTGAAGCTGCTCCTCAGCTACATCTATGTAGGAGGTCTAGGTCCAGTTCATGCATGGTCCTTGGTTGGATGCTTTAGTCTACACAAGCCCCTCGGATCCTTGGTTAGTTGGCTCTGTTGGTCTTCTTGTGAAGCTCCAGTCATGTCCAGGTCTTTCCATCTTTCTCCCCACTTTTCCATAAGGCTCTCTATGTTTAGCCCAATGTTTGGCTGTGAGTCTCAGCATCTGCTTTTGATCCACTGCTGGATGGAGACTCTCTGAAGACAGCTATGCTAGTATCCTCTTTGCAAGCATAGCAGAGTATCATTAATAGTGTCAGGGTTGGCTCTCTCCAATGGGGTGGGTCTCAGGTTGAGCCAATCTATGCTCAATCTTTGTCCCTGCATATTTTGTATGCAGGGAAAATTTTGAGTCAAAATTTTTGTGGGTGGGTTGGTGTTCCCCTTCCTATACTAGGAGTCTGTCTAGTTAGAGGGTATCCTCCTCTGTCTTCATGACCTCTGCTATTAGGATTCCACTCAGCTAGAGTTACCTTATATCCCCCCAGAAGCCTACCCTGTCCTAGGTCTCCAGCTTGTCACAGAGATGCCCCCTCCCATGGTTTTTCTTCTTTCTGTAGGCCTTTTGTCTCTCATCTACCCCTCTTCTAGGTCTGATCTCTACCCTCCTTTCTCTCTGTGCTCCCTCTCCTACCTTGTTCCTTCTCTTCAACTACTTCCACTGTCTATTCTATTTCCCTTTCTGGTGAGTCCTCCCTTGGGTCTTCCTAGTTACTTATTTTCTTTGGATCTGTGCTCAATGTCCTTAGTCATCAGGGAAATTCAAATCAAAAAGGCTCTGAGATTCTGAAAATAACTAAGATCAAAATCTCAAGTGACAGCACATGGTGGCAAGGATATGGACAAAGGGGAACATTCCTCCATTGCTGGTAGGAGTATGAACTTGTACATCCACTTTGGAAATCAATCTGGTGCTTTTTCAGAAAATTAGGAATATCTCTACCTCAAGACCCAGCTATACCAGGCTTGGGCATACACCCAAAAGATGGTTTACATTACACAAGGACACTTGCTCAGCTATGTCCATAGCAGATTTAGTTGTAATAGCCAGAATCTGGAAACAATGTAGATGTTTCTCAACGGAAGAATGGATTTTTTAAAATCCATGGTACAATGGAATACTACTCAGCTATTAAAAACAAGGAAATCATTAAATTTGCGTGGAAATGGGTAGAACTAGAAAAGATCATCCCGAGTGAGGTAACCCAGACCCAGAAAGACACACGTGGTATGTATTCACTTATAAGCTAATTTTAGCCACATAGTATAGGATGAAATGTGATTTTCAATAAAATGCATTTGGTAAGTTTAGACCAAAAACTTTAGGTTTTTGTTTTTACAGAAATAAAACTTATGAGAAGTTTAAACATACAGGTAGAAGCCACCAGTCTTCAGTGTCTACTAGACTAACCAAAACAGAGGGAATACTTATGTTTTAGAGAAAGCCTTTAGGATTTAAGACCATAAAGACTCCTGATTTCTGTGCTGTCTCCATGAATTTTGAAGAAAGATTTAAGTCAAACATTGGTTTCACCTGGGAGAAACTAAGATTTTTCTTTCCTTTGGAAAAATCAAAAAGACTAAAGCATTCAAAGTCCCAGAAAACAGAAATCAGTCTCTATATTTCAAATACAGACCTATATACAGGAAATCTCTGCACAGTTAATGAAAAGGTGAGTCAGAACCTGCCTCAGTGAGGAGACCTGTGGAATGGCAAACGGAAAATTCCGTTACTGACACTAAGTAGACACATAATGTGGAGACAGTGGTGCTTGATTTTAAGAGGCAGAATTATTTGGTAGAAGGTGGCCTTTTGTGACTGGCAGGAGTTAAGTGAGATGTGGCCAAAATGGAGTAAGGTAGCCCCTTTACCCAATATGACTTATATTCTCATTTGATTTTAAAAAGAAGACGAGCCAAAGACACCAAAAAGGAACATATTCCAAAAAGACTGATGCACAGATAGACTGGTGCTGCTACACAAGACAAGGAAGGCAAGGATGGAAGAGATGGTAGAGCTAGCTAGTACCCATGAACATAAGCTCCTCCTGTGCAGAGATGAGGGAAAGAAGTCTTTGGCCTGCCCTCCCCTGCTCCCTAGTAGTCAGCCTATTACCTGAGTTGTGCTGGAAGGTACAGGTCAAGGAAATGTGGGAAATATCAAGTGAAGCTGAATAGGGCAGGGTTAGATGAGAGAGAAAATACTACTTTTGCTATTACTTAACCAGTTAGGATCTTTGCTTTTGTCTTAGGTAGGTTTTCTATTGATATGAAAAGACACCATGACCACAGTAATTCTTATAAAAAAACATTTAATTGGGGATGACTTACAGTTCAGAGCTTTAGTCCATTATTGCCATGGCAGTAAGCATGGCAGCACATGGCAGACATGGTGCTGTAGAGCGACTGAGAGTTCTACATCTTGGTCCACAGGCAGCAGAAGGAAGAGGGAGCCACTGGACCTGGACTGAATTTCTGAAACCTCAAAGCCCACACTTCCTCCAAGAAGGCCACACTTACTCCAACAAGGCCACACCTCATAATAGTGCCACTCCCAAAGAGCCTTTGGGGCCCGTTTTTATTCAAACCACCATAGCTTTCTCTATCCCCTAAGAGAAATTCATATGTAACTGCCTTGTGCTAGTACTGAGAATAGCTTAGCAAGAAACCAAACTCCTTCTGTCTTTCTTAGTGTGTAGCTACCACTAAGGTCACTTTATACGCCAAATGACAGAGCTTGCTCCAGTTCTCAAATTTCTCAATCAATCAGAAAATAGGATAGATGGCCAGGAATAAGGGAATTTCCAGAAACTGCTTCATGACTATTGCTTACAGTATTCCCTTTGACAATCTATGATCTAAAATGTTACTTTTCAGCTAAGCAATAATGCTGGGTTTCTATCTTTAAGAAAAGAGAGGTTAGGTCTTAGACAAACCACAATCTGTATCACAGAAATAAAGGGAATAATTGTCATTTAAGAACTAGTTCAAAGAAAACCAGGCTTTGGTGCTGTAATAGCACTACTCAGGAGGCTAAGGGAAGAGAATTACAAATTAAAGGTCTGCCTGAGCTACAGTGCAAATTCAAGGACAGCCTAGAGAACTTAGTAATTTCTTGTAAAAAAAATACAGAACAAAAAGAAAGCTGGAGATGTAGCTCAGTGGCATAACTCTTGCCTAGTATGTACAGAACACTGGGTTCAATCCCAGTGTTGACAGAAAAAGAATTAGTATAAGCAGAGGCAGTGACCTGGCCTTGTTTCAGACACAAGCATAAGTCTCAGGAGACAGAGCCAGGACAGAAGACGACGCTGGGGAAGCTAGGATAGGGGGACTATGGTGGTAAAAGGAAGTTGCTATTATATGACTCTGTTCAGATTTGACTAGAAACTTGAAAAAAAAGAAAAGATGGAGCTTTGAACATAGTTGGATCAACTCTGAGTGAGATTGGGTTCTTGCTAGTTATAGAATGCTCTTCCAGATAATTGGTGACATAAAATAAACACTGTTCTTCATTTGTTCCCTACTTGTCATTTCATCAAGCATTCTAGATTCAGGCCTGAACGGTCAGAGATACCCCTGTTCTTGTCAAGATTAAACATCTTTTGTAGGCTCAGACCTAACCAAGGACACACATGGGGTATCCTTGACTTCCATTTCTTTGAAGTTAAGCCTGTTTGAAAACAGAGTTGCTACATATGGGCTTAAACTTGTAGAGTGTGTCTTTATTGTATTATGACTGGTGTTCTAAAAGCAGAGAGGAGACAGATACTCAGATCCATGAAAGGAGATTACCATATGAGGACTGAAGTACAGACTGTCATAGTGCAGCTTCAAGCCAAGAATCTGCAAGGATGGCTGGCCATTGTCAGAAGCCAGGAAAAGAAAGGGGAGAACTTGTCCTCAGAGTCTCAGAGAAAGCATGATTCTGCCGACATCCTCTCTAGTACTCTGTGTTCTAGGCCCGTGAGAGATTACATGTCTGTTACTTTAAGTCACTTTTTTGGTGGTGTTTTGTTATGACAGCCCTTGGAAACTAACAGGCGGTTTTTAAAAATCGGGATGTTTTGCATAAAAGATAATGGGTTTTCTGTTTCCTCTAGAGAAGCTATAAAGCTTATGTGACAGCAGTGATGGAGCTAAGCAAACTTACTTTCCCCAGTGACTCTAGTTGATAAGCTTAATTTTCTGTGGCTCTTGTAAAAAAGTAGAATTTACCTAGTCTGATGCTTTACACTGTATTTTTAGCTTCCGGCAAAAAGCTTACCCTGTATGAGTAGGGGAAATGAGCGGTCAAAGAGCAGGACATTTAACCCAAACCTCTGGGGCAAGGTTCCTGCTCAATGTCCTTTACAATGGCAATCACACATTCTTTTTCCTGCATTACCTTTCTAGGTAATATCTGCCCATCAGTCTGTCTTAGTTTTTATTTTCTAATTCCTGCTTAATTGTAAGTTTCCCAAGGGTAGCTGTTCCGTTTGTTCACTGTCCAAGGATGTCCAACCTTTCAGCATTGAGATAATATTGTCATCCACAAACATGTTGGGTCACATTTATAGCTATCCTGGAACACATGTGTCCTCTGAGTCACAGGACAAACATGCCTGTGTTCAGCTCCAAGGTCCTGGCTTGATAAAGGCATAGGACCAGTTAGCCGGCGCACCAGCATTTGTATCTTGTCTTCTGCTACTGGTCCAGTAAGAGTTCTGCTTCCATGCCACCTGCATGCTCTGTGTTAGCCGTGTAGAGCTGAAGCACAGAGAGACCAACACGGTAAGAGGCTAATGCTGTCCATTACAGGTTTCATCTAATCACGTAGCTACTAAACATTTTCAAAACTCAGTTTTTAAAATTTCTAGTTTCTAATCATGAAAGTATGTTAGGAAGTTGGCTGTTTCTTTCATGATTACTCATGTGTGGTATTTAATAGCTATGTCTTAATGAATATGACTACTTCAGTTTTGGAAGATTTCTTAGTAGTTATAGCATGTATCTCTTAATAATGAAGTAAAAGAAAGTTCCAAATGCACTTTTCCTCAAGTTTGAAGTATACTATGATTTGGGAAAGATGAACTATAGCTTCTCATTTGAAATGTTCTGGCTTGCTGTTGAAAAGAGAAAAAAGAGAATACAGAATCCAGGTGGCAGAAGCTTTTCAATTGGATTTGTCCAAGAAAAATATTAGGAAGTTCTATTTTATGCTATATTGCTGGTTACAAAAGCTGGATCAGACAGTTACCTTTGTAGAGGTTTTATTTCAGAGCCATATTTTTCTATTTATTCATTTATTATTTATTATAATGTGTTCATTGTATCCTGACTGCAGCCTCCCTCTCCCAGTCCCACCCTCCCTCTTCTCCTCTATGCCCTTTCCCTAGTCCCCTGATAGGGGAGAACCTCCCCCCTTCTATCTGACCCTAGCCTATCAGGTCTCATCAGGGCTGGGTGCATCATCTACATCTATGGCCTGGCAAGGCTGCACACCCGAGGGGGAGGTGATCAAAGAGCCAGCCACTGAGCTCATATCAGAGACAGCCCCTGCTCCCCTTATTATGGAACCCACTTGGAAACTGATTAGCCTATGGGCTTCATCTTGGCAGGGGGTCTAGGTCCTCTCCATGCATGGTCCTTGGTTGGAGTATAGGTCTCTGCAGGCACCCCTGGGCCCAGGCTTTTTGGCTCTGTTGGTCTCCTCAGAGTCATATTTTTCAAGATTACCTAATGATATGGGTATCCTTGGTGATGGGAGTAAATTATAAAGCAAACATAGTTCCTTCTAAAATGTTATTTATTTTCTACTGGAGCAAGTATTTCTTTGTGTCTATGTGTAGGGAAGGAGCTATTTGATTGTATAGAGGCCAGAGTAAAGGTAAGAAGTTGCTCCTCAGGTGCTGTCCACCTTGTTAGGGAGTCAGGATCCTTGCTGCTTCTGCTCTGCTGGTGGTCTGTGAGCACTGTGGATTTCCTTGTTTCCACCTCACCAGAGCTAGTTAGCATTACAAGGACACACCCAGCTGTGGGTTCTGACAATAGAACTCAGGTCCTCATGAGTGGACCAAACTTAACCAACTGAGTGGTACCTTTCCAGTTCTTCCTTTAAAAACTTCTACTCATATACATTCACTGTAAAATATTTTAGGTTTTGTGGTGACATGGAGAACACACACCTGATTATATTCACCCTTCTTAGTACTAACCTTCATCTCAGACCGAAGAACCAGAATCTCAGAGGCAGAATTGAGATACTCTGTCCAGCAAGCAGGTTTTGCCAAACAGGTTTCAGAATCACTTTTAGTGAGAATGAGTTATAGTAATCATGGATTTATCCTAATCCAGGGTATATTTACAAAGCAATCAAAATTTGAAAAATGATAGTTAATGTTATTCATTGACCCAATGTGTATTTATGATGCTTCTGGTGATAGCACCTATTTCTCTGGGGTTTGGGACACAGCAGTAAACAAAACAGATCTAGAGATCTGTGGTTATCTTGAAATGTTCATTGAATTGCAAACAGGCAACAGATAACCCACTCAGATGGTATTGTTTCATGTTTCTAAAGTGCTATTTTCTTCTAGAAAGCCTTTTGCTTTGTTTTTGTTTTTGTTTTGTTTTGTTTTTTAACACAGGGTTTCTCTATGTAGCCTTGGTTGTCCTGTACTAGCTTTGTAGTCCAGGCTGGCCTCAAACTCACAGAGATTCACCTCTACCTCCCAGAATGCTGGAATTAAAGGCTTGTGTCACTACACTAGGCTCAAGGAAGCTTTTTTGTGATGGGTAACTTGGCTGGGAGAAACAAGAAGATAATGACAAAAGGTTGGATGTGAATGTGTTTACTTTCCTGTTTCTGGAAGACTTCTTCAACATTTTCTCTATGCCATTGGTTTTCTGTTTTCATGGATGGCATGCAGAAACAGCTTGAAAGCAGCTGATGTGTTCAGAAGATTGTGGCAAGGTCAATATGATGCTGACATCCGCAATATAGATCACGCCATTCAGATATTTATTTAGTAATAGTCAGGCCTCAGAGTACCAGGAGCACCAACGAAGGCAGAGAAAAAGAAACCAATCAGATTGGTTCAAAAATGACAGGTCAATCTAATTCTACTATAAAAAGTACAGTCCTTAAGAGGTACAAAGCTTGTTCTGATGTCCATCCTCTTTGCCTTTCAGGATGGGAATTGAGCATTTTAGTCAGGGTCCTCCATCTTGATTAGTTTCTTTAGGTGTACAGGTTTTAGTAGGTTTATTCTATATTATATGTCTATATGAGTGAGTATATACCGTGTGTATCTTTCTGCTTCTGGGACAGCTCACTCAGGATGATCCTTTCCAGGTCCCACCATTTACCTGCAAATTTCATGATTTCCTTATTTTTCATTGCCGAGTAATATTCCATTGTGTAGATGTACCACAATTTCTGCATCCATTCTTCAGTTGAGGGGCATCTGGGTTGTTTCCAGCTTCTGGCTATTACAAAAAAAAGCTGCTACAAACATGGTTGAGCAAATGTCCTTATTGTGTACTTGAGCCTCTTTTGGATATATGCCTAGGAGTGGTATGATAGCTGGATATTGAGGAAGCACTATTCCTAGTTGTCTGAGAGAGAGCCAGCTTGATTTCCAGAGTGGTTGTACAAGTTTACATTCCCACCAGCAGTGGAGGAGGGTTCCCCTTATCCACAACCTTTCCAGCATGTGTTGTCACTTGAGTTTTTTTATTTTGGCCATTCTGCTGAGTGTAAGGTGAAATTTCAGGGTTGTTTTGATTTGCATTTCCCTAATGGCTAATGAGGTTGAGCATTTCTTTAAGTGTTTCTCTGCCATTCTATATTCCTCTGTCAATAATTCTTTGTTTAGCTCTGTTCCCCATTTTTTAATTGGATTACTTGGTTTGTTGCTTTTCAGATTCTTTAGTTCTTTATATATACTGAAATTAATCCTGTCAGATAAAGGGTTGATGAAGATTTTTTCCCAATCTGTAGGCAGTCGTTCTGTTTTGATGACCGTGTCCTTTGCTTTACAGAAGCTTTTTAGTTTCATGAGGTCTCATTTATTGATTGTTGCTCTTAGAGCCTGTGCTGTTTGCGTTCTGTTCAGGAAATTGTCTCCTGTACCAATGAGTTCTAGGGTCTCCCTACTTTTTCTTCTAACTGATTTGATGTGTTTGGTTTTATGTTGAGGTCTTTGATTCACTTGGACTTTAGTTTTGTGCAGGGTGATAAATATTGATCTATTTGCATTTTTCTACATGTAGACATCCAGTTAGACCAGCATCATTTCTTGAAGATGCTATCTTTTTTCCATTGTATGGTTTTGGCATCTTTGTCAAAGATCAGGTGTCCATAAGTGTGTGGTAGTTAGGAACCTGTCACAGAGGGCCTCTGAAAGGCTCTGCCCTGCAGACTATCAAAACAGATGCTGAGACTTATGGCCAACTGTTGGGCAGAGTGCATGGAATCTTATAAAAGAAGTGGGAAATAATAAGATATGGAGAGGACAGGAACTCCACAAGGAGAGCAACAGAACCAGAAAATTTGAACACAGGGGTCTTTCCAGAGACTCATACTCCAACCAACTACCATGCATGGAGATAACCTAGAACCCCTGCACAGATGTAGCCCATGGCAGTTTAGTGTCCAAGTGGGTTCCATAGTAATGTGAAGAAGGACTGCCTCTGACATAAACTGGTTGGACTGCTCTTTGATCACCTCCCCCTGAGGGGGGAGCAGCCTTACCAGGCTACAGAAGATGACAATGCAGCCACTCCTGGTGAGATCTGATAGACTAAGATCAAAAGGAAGAAGAGGAGGACCTCCTCTATCAGTGGACTTGGGGAGGGGCATGCGTGAAGAAGGGGGAGGAAAGGTGGGATTAGGAGGGGAGGAGGGAGGGGTTTATGGGGGGATACAAAGTGAATAAAGTGTAATTAATAAAAGTTAAGAAAAATGGAAATAAAAGAATAGGAGAAGAGGGAGGGAGGGAGGGTAGGATTGGGAGGGGTTGGGGGAGGAGGCTACAGCTGGGATACAAAGTGAATAAACTATAATTAATAAAAATAATATAAAATTAAAAAAAGAGGTACGAAGCATCATAAACCAATAGAAGGCTCAGCCCTTAAGAGGTAGCCCAGATGTGATAGGCTAATCTGATTCTATTACATAAGGCACAACTATTAAGAGCTAGGCCCAATGAGGACCAAAGCACATCAGGATATAGTTGCCATCTCCCAACTCATTGTCTTAGTAAAGAACACAGGGGGACTATTAGTTTGGAAGAGACATTTTAAAAAATAAATACTTTCAAGCATATACAAGAATGGAAAAGTACCAGGGATCCATAAACCATGTGGATATCATCCATATCAATCATAGTCTAAATTTTTGTCACTGGTTTCTTGCATAGCCCATATCATTTGTTAATAAAATACTTTACAGCAAACCTCAGACCTAATATCACTTTGCTTATACTTACTCCAGTTTGCATGTCAAAAGTGTAAGCAATTTCAACTATTGCCATAATGATGTTCTCACACCTTAACAATAATCATTCTATGTATCAATTAATATTCAGTACATTTAAAATGTCTGAATCATTATTTTATTATTTTTGTTGTCAGCTGGCTTGCTGAATGGAGATTCAGATAGTATGATATATTTGGTTATGTCTCCTAAATGTCTTTCAATCTAGGGCAGTCTTCGTAAAATCATCCACAGCTGGAATTCAAGACTAACACAAGATCTTTGTAGGGTGAGTAGATGCAGACAAAACCTAAATTATCTGTCATTGTTCACCTGGATCTAATTGTGAAAACTCTGTTGCCACCACCACAGTTCAAAGCATGAACTGTCACAAAGACCACCCTTAGCTGGAAGCTTACTGTAGACATGTTTCCTGGATGAATTGTATTTACTGAAAAGCAGACAGACTCTGCTAGAACCAAGGCTCTCGTTCAGGAAATATTTTTGTACACTATTTGAAGGATATTGGGTGGACATAGGCCTCAATTTCTCAGTCACCCTCCTATAAATCCTAGAAGACTCATTATCATCAGCACCCACTCTGACTCAGAGACTATTAAAGCTTATTGAGAAATAACTAGACTTCCCAGAAGACTAATTTACGTCAGCAAGCAAGGGATAATCACAGCCATAAATCTTAAACCCTATCCAGGAGTGTAGCTCTTTAAAAAAAAATTATACGTTGTGATTTTTCAACCCAAAGATTTTTAGTTTTTTCTTTCCTTTGTCTCTTTGTTTCTTTGTTCCTCTTCCTCCTCCTCTTTCTTCTTTCTCTCACAAGGTTTTAAGAGGCATTCTTTATTACTTTTCTTTTCCTGTTACTGACCAAAATGACACTGTCAGTCATGGCCAAAGAACCAAAGTGCATTGTTTCCTTCCTTTAGTCCCTGTTAGAGGTTGTGGGGAAACCAGAGGATGAATATTCAAAGGGAAACAACAGCAAGCACCTACACAATGGTTTGCAGACAGTTAGAAAGATTCCTCACATGAAAGCATATCAATAGTCCTTGTCTGTATCAATTTTCCTTTCTAGAAACTGTATTAATCCCCTCATGCTGGTTTATTGGTTAATTGTAAGACAAGCACTTCTGGGACTGACTCCTAAAGAATGGTGGTTAAAATGATCCTCTGCAGCACAGACTTTCCCTGTAGCCAACCCTGCTTATTTCTCTCCAAGATCACATTCTATTCTCTGGCCAAAGATGGAATATTTATAGCAGAGGCACTAGAGCACAAAGCATACCGCTTACCTTTTGTTGTCAAGGAAACAACTTAGATGTTGTTCCCCTCCACTGAAAGGTCAGATTTCTGATGATATGAGTCACAAAGCTCAGGAGAATATTTCATACTGAGATAGCAGTTTTTCAAAGACAAATTAAAACCCAAGGATTTATAAATATCCAGACCACTTAAATTGTATTCAAACCACCAGGTAAGTTACAATAATTAACTCTGACACTTCCTTGACTGTGAGAGATCTATTCCCAGGAGGGCCCTATTTCTGATACTTACAGGTTTGTTCTTCATAGATCTGCTATTTCTCTTTTGTACCAGGTAGGTAATAAAACTTGTTTAGAATGTTTTTACTATAAATTTCAGATTTAGAAACTTCAAAGTCACAATAAGGAAAAGTAAAAGTGAGACCTGCGATATGATAATGTTGGAGGCACAAACATTAATTTAATTTCTTGTATCAAAACAGCACAGATACAGAAAATGTTGTCACAATTGCTTCCTCATAAAACAAGGAAGACAAGGCTCAGCAGCAGCTTAGTCGAGGTCCTAACTCTGACACAGAATTAAGACTGACTTGGATGCTGATAGCTCAGCCACCCTACCTGATTCCTATTCTGAGCATGGCAGTAGGTACCCATAGTCCCAGCACTGAAGAAACAGTGCCGGGAAAATTCTTGGGGCTGGTTGACAGACCAGTCTAGCCAAACTAGCAAGTCCCTGGTCCTAGTGAGAATCTCTACCTTAAAAAAACCAAGATGGAGGACTACTGGGAAATTCCATTCAAAGTGGACCTCCATGTATGTGTACACACACATACACACACACACACACACACACACACACACACACACACACACACACTCATACACACAAAATTGAGAAGAATACCTCAATCACAGATTTTATGGATACTGACTGAGTTTATATATCAGCTCTAGTTCCAACATATGTAGCAAATTACCAAGTGTTACTCCAGCAGAGCTGGGCCTACAAAGTTTTGCTTGGGGTTCCTGCACGCAAGCACACAAACATACACTTAATGTGTATAACCTCACACATATAAACACACAAACAAACAAAATAGCAGAAAATCGTCTACTTCTCCAAATTCAACTTGGTCTTTCAAATTTTACAATGTTTTGAACTCAGTGTGCTCTGAGTCCTAGATAACTTGCTTTATTTATAAGAGCTACTATTTATAAAAAAAACATGCTTCTTGGAAACACCTCTAGAACTTTCCAGTTTAAGTACTAAGAAAGAAAGATTTAAGTGGCAAGGAAGTTGTCCCAAGTCACACAATGAAAAGGGAACAAAGTTAAAGTTAGAATTGTGTCTTTACTTTTTCAAACTTTGCTCTTTTTTTTTTTTTTTTTTTTTAACAACATCATTTTAATACTTAGGGGAAAATAAGTACAATACTGTATTGAAAAAGATCTCTTAAAACAGGCTGAAATGTTATGTGCGTGTCAGGTCTTTGTGAATGCCAAAAAATAATAATAATAATAAAAAGATAATGGAAGTGAATAAGGTTTTTATGTTTGTTTTTGTTGTTTTGTTTTATAAGTAATATTGCACAAACAGACTTAAAATGAAGGGCCATTTTTTTATTTACTTTCTATTCACAATCATAAACTTAACTCTGCAATCCAACTAGCCTTGGAGGAGAGCAGAGAGCACAGGGTACTTTGAGCAAATGGGTTGGGGGTGCTCTCCTGAGGAATGACCTGGTGGGGAAGATGCCCGCAAGTCAAAGAATTAGTTTAGAGTTCTCCACAATTGGAAATTGTGATCTTACTGGTCTTGCCATTCCTAGACCCAAAACGCTCCATGGTTTCCACCATGTCCATGCCTTCTTTCCTTCCCGAAGACCACATGCTTGCCAGCCAGCCACTCAGTCCTGGCAGTGCAGGTAAAAACCGGGAACCGTTCGTGTTTGGTCCAGCATTTGCCATGGACAAGATGCCAAGACCTGTATGCTTCAGGATGAAATTCTCATCCTCGAATTTCTCCCCGTAGACGGACCTGCCTCTGGTGCCATTATGGCATATGAAGTCACTACCCTGGCACGTGAATCCTGGAATAATTCTGTGAAAGGAGGAACCCCTTACATCCAAATCCTTTCTCTTCCGTAATCAGAGCACGAAAGTTTTCTAACTGTCTTTGAAACTTTGTCTGCAAACAGCTAGAAGGAGACGCTGCCCAAGGGCTGGCCATCGGCCTTGATGTGGAAGAACGCTGTGGGATTGACAATGGCTACAGCAAAAGACGACAGGGGACAGCGGCGTCTGCCGGCCATTTTTCTTTATTGGGTTTTGATGGGTTTATGTAAAAAGGCATAGCCCATTCTTGAGAGTGAACTTTGTACTGGAGGCTTATGGGAAAAGGTCAAGGACAGGGAACCTTGAGAAACTTCCAGTCCATTCCAAGTGAGGAAAATATCAACAGATTCAGCCCCTTTTTCTTAGAGCAAAACAAACAAACAAAAAAAAAAAAAAAACAAAAAAAAACAAAACAAAACAAAACAAAAAAACAACCACTGATCTCAGCAGCACCTCTTGTCTGTAACTGTTGCAGAGAACACAATCAGGGGTTTCAGCCAAACATGATTTTAAAGTTATTTTCTTGGTGTTCTCGGTATAGCTACATGATGTGGGTTCATTCTAATTTGTAAGAAATTATTTCGCTCCTGGGAAATCTGAGTCATATGTATTTGATAGGTGCATAACCACAGATAAGATTCAATTGGGTGCTTCAGTGACATACATAAAAGAAAAACTCGCTATGAAAAGGTAGATTATGATAAGGTTTCAAATAGACCACTGAGGGTCATTCTCCCCGCAAGCATGGTTTTAGAATTGAAGTCTGGTGTAGTAAGAATGGAAGGAATGCACATCTATTGAACCCTGTCTCCCTGACATTCATGTGGCTGGGTCACTGGATGTGATAGCTTGAGCACTCACACTGAGAGAAAAAGAGAAGTTTTGAGGCAACATGACTCTTCTGAACAGGATGATGGCTGTGCAACTGCATGTGTTCAGCAAACTTGTCAAATCACACATAACAAAATGTGTGGAGAGGGCAGGAGCTCCACAAGGAGAGCAA
Organism: Psammomys obesus; assembly: GCF_907164565.1. Taxonomy (NCBI): domain Eukaryota; kingdom Metazoa; phylum Chordata; class Mammalia; order Rodentia; family Muridae; genus Psammomys; species Psammomys obesus. The sequence continues at coordinate 380,477 of NW_026587759.1, forward strand.
CAGAATCAAAAAATCTGGGCACAGGAGTCTTTTCTGAGACTGATACTCCAACCAAGGACCATGCATGGAGATAACCTAGAATCCCTGCACAAATGTAGCCATGGCAGCTCAGTGTCCAAGTGGGTTCCGTAGTAATGGGAAAAGGAATGTCTCTGACATGAATTGATTGGCCTGCTCTTTGATCACCTCCCCCTGAGGGGGGTACAGTCTTACCAGGCCACAGAGGAAGACAATGCAGCCAGTCCTGATGAGACCTGATAAGGTAGGGTCAGAGGAAAGGGGAGAAGGACCTCCCTTATCAGTGGACTGGGGAGGGGCATGGATGGAGAAGAGGGATGGAGCTACAGCTGGGATACAAAGTGAATAAACTGTAATTAATAAAAGTAAAAAAATATATGTGGTTTATTGGTAAACTATATTAAGTGAAATTACTGAACACATACAAAATCTGCTTAAGCAGTCTTTGGAATTGGCAGGGGAAGAAATGGAGAGGATTTGATTTAAAAAAACATGTTATGTGTACGTATAAGTATTAAACAAAAATTTAAAAGATAGATAAAAATTACATTTGGTTAAAAAGAAATATTCTAAGTACAAACTATTCTTAGTCGAATATGACTGAAGATTTGAAATCTGGCTCATGAGGAAATTAAAATTTGTTCAAACACAACTATCATCTGACATTTCAAGCTAGTTCCTGTGTGGGTTGAAATATGCAAGCACATTCAAGCTACCCTGTTCTTACAATTCTCTGAAGGACTTCATTTTTATTTTTTAACAGGGACAAAGAACAGACGCTTTCAGACATGGAAAAGGAGAAGAGACAAAATGTGTTGCTACAGGCCTTTTGGAGTAGCCAAAGAGGCTGGAGGGGTAGAGGAAACAATGTGAGGGATTGTCTGGGCTGTCATCAAGAATTTCATTCTGTTCCTCACAGCTGGAATGCTAAAGGAGGCTTATAGATGGAAGCACATGGACCCTTCATTGAGCAATCATCAACTGGTCCTCAAACACATCAGACTACAGTCAAGGTGGCATTTTCACAGAGGCGAACAGCTGACCCCTGCCCCACATCAGCCCTCCCGCAGCTTCGAAACTCACTTCTTTCTCTGTGGGAGAGCCTTCAGGATGTATATTGGCTAACACGACAAGGTTTCTTTTCTATTTTTTTCTTTATTCTTTTTTTCAAATCAGCTTGAATCTCAGTAGAATCAGTAATGTGAACAAGGCCCTCTTATAAAATGTGAAAGGTAGGGTGCAGGCAGGGAAGGAAAGTCAAGCACTGTGGAAGTGTTCAAAAAGGCAGGACAAAAGCCTAGCACAGAACAAGGTGGGAGCCCTATCATCTGGGCTGCCACACGGAGGGCTTCTCTTCCCTCAAGTGAGACTATGAGGAGGAGTCCACACTCCTCAAAAGAGCAGCACGACACTGAGCGGATGGCTGCTGAACACTGGCACTCCAAACTGCGTGCTCTCTGCAGGTGGATTTTATGCCTTACTCTTCGCTTGCTGGAATATAAGTCCCACATGAATTGTGCCATAGCAGCAGGCTTTGAGGCTAGCAAAGAGGATGATCTGAGGTATGAAAGTGTCTGTCTTTCCTTTTCTTCTTTCCTTTTTTAAATGGAGGCCTTTGACTTCCAAGGGAAATGGAACCAGGTATCCACAGCCCCTGAAAAAAAGGGAGATGTGAGGGAAAGCTCTATTAAGACCGAAGAAAAATTTTACTGGTCAGTCACTTTATCTCATGTAGGAATGCATATGCTGAGAAGTGTTTCTGAGAAAAGAGGCATACAGAAAAGGAGGAGGAACAAGAACTATAAACAGATAACTTAAAGGCAATGGTATATAAATTAGAGTCAGGATCTTCTGAAGAAGTTTTAAGCTGGCAAAAAAGAAATGCAAACCAAAACAATGGCTTATGAGGTGTTTCTGTGTATGTGTGTGTGTGTGCTCACACACTATACATTTTTCAGTAATAACAAAATAATACAGTTCTCAGAAGGAAAAAAAAGTGCACTTTAACACATTGTATATGGTGGTGTAAATTACAACAGCCTTTTAGCAAGCTATAGAAGAATCAGCTTTTAATGATGTTTTAGTTAATTATTGAATATTATTTATTTTAAAATTTTTTTACTATTTATTTATTATGCACCCTGATTGAAGCCCTTCCCCCAACTATTCTCAGTCCCACTCTTTCTCCGTCTTTCCCACTATCCCCTTCCCTTCGTAGTCTACCGAAAGGGGAGTTCTCACCTCTTCCATCTGCCCATAGCTTATCAAGTCTCATCAGGACTGCCTGGATCCTCTTCCTCTGGCAAGTCTGCATTGCCAGGAAGAAGTGATCAAAGAGCAGGCAGCTGAGTACAGGACAGAGGCAGCCCCTGCTCCCCTTCCTCTGGAACCCATATGGAGACTGAGCTGCCAATAGGCTACATCTGAGCAGGGATCTAGGTTCTTTCCATGCATGGTCCTTGGTTGATGCATCAGTCTCTGCAGGACGCCCTGGGCTCAGGGCTTTTCTTTCTTTCTTTCTTTCTTTCTTTCTTTCTTTCTTTCTTTCTTTCTTTCTTT
>NW_026587759.1:383063-400616 GCF_907164565.1 Psammomys obesus
TTTCTTTCTTTCTTTCTTTCTTTCTTTCTTTCTTTCTTTCTTTCTTTTTAGCTTTGTTGGTTTCCTTGTGGGGCTCCTGTCCCCTTCTATCCCTCCCCACCCCTCTTCTTCCATAAGACTCCCTGAGCTCTGCCCAAAATTTGGCTATGAGTCTTCGCATCTGCTTAGATCCCCTGTTGGGTGGGGCCTTCCAGAGGACCCTCTACAGTAGGCTCCTTTTCTGTTCCCTATTTTCCACCCCTTCTAGTGTCTATCCTGTTTGCCATTCTGAATGAGATTTAAGCACCCTCATAGATACTCCTTCTTGTTTGGCTTCTTTAGGTCTGTAGATTTTAGTATGGCTATTATATATTATTTGGCTAATTTGCTTATAAGTGAGTGTATACCATGCGTGTCTTTCTGTTTCTGAATTACCTCACTCAGGATGATCTTTCCTAGTTCCATCCATTTGCATGAAAAGTTCATGATTTCCTTGTTTTTAATAGCTTAGTAGTATTCCATTGTGTAAATGTGGATTTCTCTATCCATTTCTCTATCCATTTCTCTATCCAAAATTTCTCTATCCATTCCTCCATTGAGGGGCATCTAGGTTGTTTCTAGATTCTGCTTATTACAAATAAAGCTGCTATGAACATAGTTGAGCAAATGTCCTTGTCAAATGGTGGGGCACCTTTTGGGTATATGCCCAGGAATGGTATGGCTGGGTCTTGAGGAAGTACTATTCCCAGTTTTCTGAGAAAGAGCCAGATTGATTTCCAAGGTGGAAATCACACATTTGCACTCCCACCAGCAATAGAAGAGGGAATGGAAGAGGGTTCCCCTTTCTCCACATCTTCTCCAGTATGTGTTGTCACTTGCATTTTTTATCTTAGCCATTTTGATTGGTGTTAGAAGGAATCTCAGAGTCTTTTTGATTTGCATTTTCCTGATGGCTAAGGATGTTGATAATTTCTTTAAATGTTTCTCTGCCATTTGATATTCCTCTGTCAAGAATTCTCTGCTTAGCTCTGTACCCCATTTTTAATTGGATTATTTGGTTTGTTGGTGTCTAACTTTTAAAATTCTTTATATATTCTGGATATTAACCCTCTATTGGATAAAGGGTTGGTGAAGATCTTTTCCTAGTCTGTAGGCTGTCATTTTTATTATTATTATTACTTTGTTTTCTGTTGACCCTGTCTTTTGCTTTACAGAAGCTTTTCAGTTTCATGAGGTCTCATTTATTAATTGTTGATCCTAGAACCTGAGCTGTTGGTACTCTCTTCAGAAAGTTGTCTCCTGTGCCAATGAGTTTGAGGTTTTTCTCCACTTTTTTTCCCAACAGATTTAGTGTGTCTGGTTTTATGTTGAGGTCTTTGATCCAACTGGACTTGACTTTTGTGCAGGGTAATAAATACGGGTCTATTTGTATTTTCTACATGCACACGTTATATGCATATAGTGTTATAATGTGTGTGTGTGTGTGTGCAATAGAGTCTGAAACTATTATTCGTTGACCATGAAAGAAACCTTAAGATGAAAATCAATTTGTTGAGAAGCAATAAGGTAGAAAAATCTCATCATGGATACCAACTCTGAACCTACACAATCAGGTCCAGACATGACTTTTGCAAGTTTTAAACAAAATTTCTTGACATGCAGCACTAAACTGAGTACCTACTGTAGACTGAAATTATTTATAATCACATCACTATGTAGTTTACTTCCATAAAGAAAAATAATATATCTATAGAAGTTCTCATTCAGATATTACTTTACCCAGTTCTTCTACTGAGGGAAGCTGATTGAAGTGGTTCATCAGGGATAGTTAAGAGGATTATTTCTGGTTTGGCTCTGTGCTCTTCGCTGTCCTCCTTGTTGCTTTGCTCTTATTACCAGGATTTTCATTATCATTTAAAGAAAAATGACAGTTTCATCTACTGAGGCAACTGAAACTTTATTTGAAGTCCTAGGCATTTTCTAAGGTAAATGATGTGTGGCCTGAAATATGCCTACCATAGGTTATGATTATTTTTTAAAATCATTTTTTGTTTCCATTTATATTCATTTATTTATTTAGCACATGTGAGTGCCTGATTATCTGAGCGTCCATCATATAAGTGCAAGTGTCCTCAGAGTCCAGAAGAGAATAATGTGTAGAACCCCTAAAATTGGAGTTACAGGCAGTTGTGACTCACCTGATGTGAATGCTATGAACTGAGTCTATATCTTCTGCATAAGGACCAAACACTCTTAATGCTGAATCCACCTCCCCAGCCCCTACAGTCAATCTTACTGTTGCTAGGTAAATAAATGCTGCTAAGAAACCTGGTTTTGGGGTGATGGTTTACCTATTTGCTTCACCTTTGCTTTCCATTCCCTTTCTATTAAGCATTTGTATGAATAATCTACAGAATTTCAGACATAATTCTAGAAGAAGATACAGCATGTTTCATATTTTGATGATATTCTTGGGTAATTTAAGTTCATTTTCTTATTGTAAAGAAGTATAAACTCTCTGCTTCTTCCCTGAAGCATTAGGAACTCTTCTTCAATCCAGGAATGACATAACATATTCAGTATGATGGTCTGGCAAGAAGAGGTGCACACTGATTTAAAATGTCCAAGACAGTGAACTATACTTCATCACATTTCTGCTCAACATCCAGCTGAGAGGTAGCATCTACATAATAAAGAACATAGTGCCATTTCTTCTTGTCCTTTTTTGGTGAAGAGGCAAGTTGGCTTGTGGAAACAGACTGAAGTACAAAGGAAAAATTAACCTTGTTTTCTGCCTGTCAAGGCTAGGTTCTCATCTAGGCAGAAACGGAAAAACATCAACATCAGTTCAAACTTAAAAACAAGTGAAAATGTCATTTAAAAACATTATAAAAATGGCAACCTTAATGTAAAATCAGATTTAGATATGTTTACATATGGGTATCTATGATGTTCTATACCAACTGTTTTCAGAATCTCCAAAAATACTGTTTGTATCTCACTCTTTCTATTTACCCTAGAAAGATTATTACCAGTAACTTTGCTGCATTATTATTTTAAAGCATTTCTTGGGGGTAATTTTTTTAAAGAGAACCTTCTGCATGTGACATACAAATTTTTGAAAGTGTGTTTTCTATTCTCAAATACATTTTCTTGTTATTTTGGACTCTAACTTGAGTCATCCAACTTCACTGGAACCCTTGGGGGTATCTCTGCTGCTACATTCCATTAATTAATCATTTCCTTTTCTGTTGAGTTGGCATGAGGCCTCTCCGTCTGCCATCCAGTCTTCTCAGCTCATATTCTTTAGCTTTTTCTGATTCTCTGTGTGTTCTCCATTGAAGTTTATTTTTAACATCTAGTCATTGATTAGATGATGACCTCAAGGGGGAGAGAAGTTAATTCTAAGTAGAGATCTCGAGCTAGAGGAAATTGTGAACATCTTTATTTCTGAGAAAATAAAAATAAAAAAAAAACAGAGCATGTAAGATAAAACAAATTTTCCAAAGATTTTTTATATGTAAATATATTTTCTTCCTTCTTTCTTTCCTTCTCTTCTTTCTTTTTGCTTCCTACCAGATTTCCCTACCTCCTCTCCCCCCAGTCCCTTCCCTCCATCTTTCTCTTACCCCCCTACATCCACTCTTCCTCCACTTTTCTTCAGAAAAGAGCAGGCCTCCCATGGATATCAATCAACCATGGCATATCAAGTTGCAGTAAGACTAGGCACTACCCCTCTTTTTGAGGTGGAACAAGGCAACCCAGTAGTGGGAAAGCAGGCAACAGAGTCAGAGACAGCCCTTGCTCCTGCTGTTAAGAGTCCTACAAGAAGATTAAGCTATACACTATAACATATATACAGAAGACATAGGTCAATTCCATGCAGGCTCTGTAGTTGTTGGTTCAGTCTCTATGAGCCCCTGTCAGCCAAAACTGACTGATTCTGTGAGATTTCTTGGGGTGTCCTTGCCTCCTCTCGCTCCTACAATTCTTCCTCTCCTATTCTGCAGTATTTCCCAAGCTGTGCCTTAATTTGGCTGTGGGTCTCTGCACCTGTTTTCATAAGTTACTGGGTGAAGGCTCTCTAATGACAGTTGGGCTCCAAAAGTTCTGGATGAGCAGGATGGAAGCTTTCCTGTGAGCCAACATCTGTAATGACAGTGTTTGCTCAAGGGAACATAAAAGGATATGGCAATGGAAGATCACTTGGAATCAAATCAGGTTTTCCAAATAGCTGAATTAAAAATCCTTTTTAAACAAAAATTAACATAGAAAGTTAGAAGAATATGCTAATCAAATACAATGCCGTGAAGACATGCAAAGAAATTCACTTATGTCATTCTCCTCAGATCAGGAAATCCTGCAGCTTCTGAGGGTTCTGAAGCTTCTTGCAGCTTCCTGCAAGCTTCAAACAATGACTAGCTGCCTTAATGATCCTTTCCCACAAAGCTTTCCTTTTTTTAATTAATTTATTTTTATTTATTTTTTATACATTTTTTTCTTTATTAATTACACTTTATTCATTTTGTATCCCCCCTGTGATTCCCTCCCTCCTCCCGTCCCAATCCCTCCCTTCCTCCGCCCTCTGCATGCATGCCCCTCCCCAAGTCCACTGATAGGGGAGGTCTTCTTTTCCTTCCTTCTGATCCTAGTCAATTAGGTCTCATCAGGAGTGGCTGCATTGTCTTCGTCTGTGGCCTGGTAATGTTGCTTCCCCCTCAGGGGGAGGTAATAAAAGAGCAGGCCAATCAGTTCATGTCCGAGGCAGCCTCTGTTCCTATTACAATGGAACCCACTTGGATACTGAACTGCCATGGGCTACATCTGTGCAGGGGTCTTAGGTTATCTCCATGCATAGTCCTTGGTTGGAATATCAGTCTCAGGAAAGACCCCTGAGCTCAGATTTTTTGGCTTTGTTGTTCTCCTTGTGGAGTTCCTATCCTCTCCAGATCTTACTATTTCCCACTTCTTTCCTAAGATTCCCTGCACTCTGCCCAAAAGTTGCCCATAAGTCTCAGCATCTTCATTAATAGTCTGAAGGGCAGAGCTTCTCAGAGGTCCTCTGTGTCAGGCTCCTGACTTGTTCCCTCTTTTCTCCTTCTTCTGATGTCCAGTCTCTTTGCCTTTCTGGATAGGAATTGAGCATTTTAGCAAGAGTCTTTCCTCTTGATTAGTTTCTTTAGGTGTACAGATTTTAGTAGGTTTATCCTATATTATATGTCTATATGAGTGAGTATATACCGTGTGCAAATTTCTGCTTTTGGGAGAGCTCACTCAGGATGATCTTTTCCAGATCCCACCATTTACCTGCAAATTTCATGATTTCCTTGTTTTTTATTGCTGAGTAATATTCCATTGTGTAGATATACCACAATTTGTGCATCCATTCCTCCACTGAGGGGCATCAGGGCTGTTTCCAGCTTCTGGCTATTACAAATAAGGCTGCTACAAACATGGTTGAGCAAATGTCCTTATTGTGTACTTGAGCCTCGTTTGGATATATGCCTAGAAGTATTATAGCTGGATTTTGAGGAAGCGCTATTCCTAGTTGTCTGAGAAAGTGCCAGATTGCTTTCCAGAATGGTTGTATAAGTTTACATTCCCATCAGCAGTGGAGGAGGGTTCCCCTTCTCTACAATCTCTCCAGCATGTGTTGTCTCTTGAGTTTTTGATCTTAGTCATTCTGATGGGTGTGAGGTGAAATCTTAGGGTCGTTTTGATTTGCATTTCCCTAATGGCTAATGAGGTTGAGCATTTCTTTAAGTGTTTCTCTGCCATTCAATATTCCTCTGCAGAGAATTCTCTGTTTAGCTCTGTACCCCATTTTTAAATTAGAATATTTGATTTGTTGCTGTTTAACTTCTTTAGTTCTTTATATATACTGGATATTAGCCCTCTATTGATAAAAGACAGCATCTTCAACAAATGGTGCTGGTTAAACTCGATGTCTACATGTGGAAAAATGAAAATAGATCCATACTTATCACCTCGCACAAAACTAAAGTCCAAGTGGATCAAAGACCTCAACATAAAACCAGACACACTAAATCTCTTGGAAAAAAAAGTGGGGAAGAGCCTAGAACTCATTGGCACAGGAGACAACTTCCTGAACAGAAGACCAACAGCACAGGCTCTCAGAGCAACAATCAAAACATGGGACCTCATGAAACTGAAAGGCTTCTGTAAAGCAAAGGACACTGTCCTCAGAACAAAACGACAGCCTACAGATTGGGAAAGGATCTTCACCAACCCTATATCTGACAGAGGGCTAATATCCCACAAAGCTTTTAAAGAAGACGTGAATTGTTATATTCAAACATTACATGAAGAAACTTGCACAAATTGAATGCACGGTTCAGGAATATTCTATAAGTTGGATGCACTAATTTAAGTTCCACCAGGTTAGGAAAGAACATTCTCAGCACCTCAGCCCCTTTGCTTCCTGTGAAATAATAGTTTCTTTGGAGATGACCACAATACTGACCCAGTACATTATCTCTGTCTGCTTAAAGGACTTTCTCTAAATGTATCACACACTACATAATATTTTAGATCTGTATATTTTCACTCAAAATTAGATTTGACAGTCATCTACTAGCTCACTGAAAATTAATTCATTGAATACAGACTACATGGTATTCAATCCAACTTATTTAACCATTTTTATCTGAAATATTTTCATTTTTTCCTAGAAATGCTACACTTGGGAGTGTTCTTATGTATGTATTCTTTTTTTTCAATGATTAAAATGGATGTATTTTTATATCTAGCTTAATACATATATATATATACATATATGTATATGAATACAATCTGTCACGGATTCCTAACATGCCAGTTTAAATAAATGCTCCCACAGTTTTCTGACACAGTGCCTCTACATTCTCACTTAGAGGACATAGAAGTTTGAGCTGTGCCACATTCTCACCCTGGTTTGAAGTTTTCAGTTTCTTAATCTTTTGCTATGCTGCTGGGTAGGTAGAAATACTACCGTCTTCTTATTGTACATGTATTTAATAAGCATCTTTCTGTGTGTGTGTGTGTGTGTGTGTGTGTGTGCGCGCGTGTGTGTATGTATGCATATGTGTGTATTGCCATATTTTCATTCCATATTTCTAAATGGAATGGTTTACATGTTTTTGGAATTGTTGGGCAATGGGGTCCTATAGAACCCCAAACATAGGCTATTGAAAATGTTTTTGGTTAGCAGGCAGAACTTGATGACAAGATCCCATTTTGAAAACACCTCATACTTGAGTTGTATAAACAAACAAACAAACAAACAAATAAATAAATAAATAAATAAATAAAGCAGGCTGGTACTATCATCCTTACTGACTAATTTTCACAGTGCCAATAAGTGCTATCTACACTAGTGGAGGAGAACGTAAGAAATCTTATCCCAGCCCTGAAATATGTGAGCTACAATAATAACTAGCCTGGCAAGAGGGCAATTGGTACAATGATGTCACAGACATCATGGGAATCACCACTTTCTGATTAAATTTTTATTTTTATTTTATTTTACCAATATTTTCTCAACATTTATTTTTTATTTATTACAATGTATTCACTTTGTATCCCAGTTGTAGCCCGCTCCATCATCCCCTCCCAATCCTACCCTTCCTCTTTTCCTCTCATGCCTCTCCCCCAGTCCACTGATAGGGGAGGATCTCCTTCCCTTCCAACTGACCCTAACCTATCAGGTCTCTAAAGGAGTGGCTGCATTGTCTTCCTCTGTGGCCTGGTAAGGCTGTTCCCCCTCAGAGGTGATCAAAGAGCCAGCCACTGAGTACATGTTAGAGACAGCCCCTGTTCCACTTACTAGGTAACCCACTTGGAGACTGAGCTGCCATAGGCTACTGTGCAGGGGTTCTAGGTTATCTCCATACATGGTCCGTGGTTGGAGTATCAGTCTCAGAAAAGATCCCTGGGCCTAGATGATTTTTGGTTCTGTTGCTCTCCTTGAGGAGCTCCTGTCCCCTCCAGGTCTTTCAAATGCACACATGACACTGTTAATGGGCCAACAATCTGTAGCTAGACATATCATAGACCCTAAGGGAGAACCTGTTACTATTATTCTACTAGATGGACTTATATTAAACTGACTCTTAATGAATTATTGCTATATAAATTAATCTCTCAACCTCAGCAGAGAAGCTTCTTTTTGCAATAGATGGTGATTAATGAAAAGTTCCACAACTGGTGAAAGTGCAGAAAAGAAAAGACCACTGAATGTTCAGTACTAAGTGGGATGTAGATATGTCACACCACCTCTTTAAAGGCTTTGAGATCATTGCAGAAGAGGGACAGAAAGATTGCCCGAGCCAACAGTAGTAGGTGACTACAAGGAAACATGTCTTCAGGACCTAGCAGGGTAGCAAGGTGGTTGCTCATAAAACCTCACAGTTGTTGTGATAGCATGCACAAGACCTGCACACCCTCAAGCCAGGAAAAGAAACAGAACAGAATGTGATGAATGTATATTTGTAAGTGTTGAGAGCTGGTCCTTTTGATGTAAATACAGCCATTTTTGTTTCAGGTCCACCAGCCACATCATCTCAACTGTAAAAGAACCTCTGCACAAGATCAGCCTGACCATAAACTATGTTTATGTTCGACATACTCTATGGCCTTGTTGTTCCTAGAAATTCCTCAACCATAAGTGCAGGTGGCCCTAACTATATGCTTCACTCGGGACCAATCAAATTAAAAGTCAGCTAGAACTGCTTGTCTGTTACCAAAAATAACTTGAGTCAGAACTATCCACCCTGTACCACCATCTGCCCCCTGTATGAGCTAATTGAGGTTTTTTTATTTTATAAACTGACTTTGGAAAGCAGTTCAAGGTCACAGTTAGGGTCTCAACTGCACTATGTCCCTGATCATGGTCAGTCTAGGGGTTTTGCAGTGTTGTATTCAAAAATCCATCCATATCTCACTGATATTGGTGCTCTAGTATTTTGTGTGACATTTCTTGCACTAAAACAGTAAATAGAAACTTTGATAGCTATTCTTCTCAACTTGACTACACTTGAAATTAACTAAAACCCAACATCTTCACACAGGGACTTTCCTAGACTTCATACAGATATTCCCCTGTGATATGCTTGGCCCCAGAAATTTAACTCATGTGGAGGAAGACTTCATATGTATTTATGCTGGCATCCTTCATGACTCTAAATCCAGAACCATGGGGCTGATAGTACCAATATCTGTTAATTCCTTAGGCTTTCCTAACCGCCTCTCCCTCTCCAAAACACAAGTTACATACAGTTCCTTCCTGAGAATGCCACTTCCTTCATTCTGCTTAGCTTTAGGCCTTTCTTTGAACTTCTCATCTCTTTGAGCACAAAACTTAGCTCAAGCATTAGGTTTTCTAGTGTTCTTTTTCACCTCAAATTTTATATTTTGTATTTGTTTTTTTTCTTTTAGTCTTTTCCGCTGTAGATCTGAGTAAGAGTGACCACTAATAACCACAAGACAGAGTCAGTTTTTGGTTGTCTTTAAATATTTTCTACTGGTAAAACTTAGTTCAGAGCACTTTAAGTTGGGCTCAGGTAGATTCTGAAGACAGGGGCAAAACCCCAACCACATTCTTTGCCAAAATATCACATGAATAGTCTCTCAGTTTCTAAACTTCTGAAACTTCTTGAGCTGGGCCTCAACAGTCCTCGTAGATCTCAGCACTACTGTCTTCCAAGATTTTATTAGGATGGCCCAGCTTACCGTGTTCAACCACTTTTCTAGGCCAAAGTCTCAACACCGTTTATAAAACAGCATAGTTGTGTGGCTGGCCACAGCAATATTCCAGTCCCTGTTACCAAGTTCTGTCTTAGTTTCTTCTTTATTACTGTGAGGACATGCCATGACTAAGACTACTTATAAAAGAAAGCATTTTCATATGGAGAGCTAAATAGAAATTGTTGATATCGTTTTTGTCAAGATTTATAGCAGTAATTAATAGTAACGAGTTAGTCAGGAAATTGATTGTTAATTGTTCTGGGTTATTTATAAACTTCAGAACATATTCTGGTATGGTAAGAGTATGCCTATAAAAGATCAGAAATTGAGGGTAAGTTGGCATCTTCAGTACTGCAATTTGTATGTCTAATTTTTTCCCCAAAATATTAAAAAGAGATTTGCAACAGAAAAAAAAGAAAGCATTAGTTGAAGGCTTACTTACAGTTTCAGAGGTTGAGGCTATGATGATTTTTGTAGGAAGCATGGCAGCAGGTAGGCAAGTATGGCATTGAAGAGCAGTAGTTGAGAGCTTACATCTGACTTCTAAGCAGGAGCAGAGAGACACTGGGCCTGGAGTGGGCTGTTGAAATCTCAAAGCCAAACCCCAGAGACATAGACCCTTCTATAAGGCTACACCTTCTGATCCTTTCAAAAACAGTCTACTAACTAGAGACCAAGCAATCAAATATAAAAGCCTGTGGGGGCCATTGTCATCCAAACCACCACATAAACTGCTACTGCCATTATAAGTTGCTTATTTACTAAGAATTTTCTTCAACTTTGGAAGAAGCTAACTCAAATTATTTTATAGTTATGTTCTCATCTTCCTCAATTTAGCCTAAACAGAAATAATTTTGTTATGGCCATGAGTCTATAATCATCCTTTCAACACCTCTCATTGTATTATTTACTATAGTCAAAGGAATTTAGGTAGCCGATCACATTCCAGGTGGGCTCTATAGGTTTTCATCGGATTTTGTGTGCATGTTCTAATATTGGAAATAACTGCTGAGGTCAAGTTATGTACACATGTGGTATATCCAGCACTGAATATCGGTCTCTGTTCTGTGTTCTCTTCCATAAGGTTAATATGGTTTTTTAATTCCTTGATATCTTTCCTAACTAAAATCTTTGATCTGTGTCAATTCTATTCATTGTTGAAGTTTTAATAGTTTTACTTTTTGAAGGAGAGACTCGAGAGTCTTTTCTTAGTTCTCGTCTCAAAAAATAAGCAAAATTTACTTTTTTAATAGGTTTGAACTTTTTCCAGCGCTAAATCTTGGGAAGAGAAACCTTTGTCTGCTCATGGAAACTTATACATCTTTCATTCAAGAAAATGGTTACCTCCCACTCATTGTGCCATTGTATTTAGTCAAAAATATAGAAACAGAAATAAATTGTAATGGATTTGCTCCCTTGATTGAGACTGGACTACCTAGAAATTTCTTTGTATTGAAAGAACTCAGTATCTTCTAAGTCACAATGTAACCTTTAAAGTACCCTATGCATACAACCATTTAATATTTTAAAAATGGAAATTACTAAATGTTATTATTTTGAGATCTTGACATTTTCCACATTTTAAATGTACCCAGGATGCAACAGAAATTAAAACATAGGAAAAGTAAAAGCTTGTCAGTGTATGCTTTGTAAACATTTAATTTCTTAGCTGTTGCCTTAAAAACTTCTGATTGAGATACACCATTGTCTTCTCTCTTATGTGTTAATCAAGTTGGGTGGCTTAGTCATCCAAAGGACCATGCCTCAAGAAGGTTGATCCACCTTAGGCGATGCTAAGGAGATAGGAGGAATAATCTTCCCTTTAATGAGATGATACACTTTTCCTTCTCAGAATTCCAGTTCCCTTGTAAGTCCAGTTTCTGTAAGTCTCCATGAGGTCTGTTTGTACTGCCAAATTTTCTGAGAAAGGTGGAGTCAGAACAGTATTTCCTTTCTCTTTATGTCTGTTTCATTCTTTTAATTGTCTGGTACTCTGGACTTCTTTATTCTCTTCATCTTTGCTATGAAGTTGCTTGTGCATCATGGTGCTGACCTCCATGCCTAACTCAAACTGCATAGCTCTCTCTCTCTTAAGTTCATATTTAAGAATCTATAATAAACTTATTTCTAAAGTGAAAAGTGACCTGGACAGCATTAAATGCTGGTATAATTTCTTAGCATTCAAGGGAAAATCCATGGGCACTATTTATCATGAATGTTAAATTATCAGAGAAGGGGACTTAAGTTCTCTAGATATTTTTGTATTCATTTAAAAATCCGCATTACAGTTTATTTCTGTATAGTACATTGAATTAATATGCAAATAATTTTACTCCAAGGAATTATTCTTCCTAACCCCATGTGATTCTGTTCTGAAGCATAAAATTGCTTGATAATTACAGTAACAGGTGATATTTTTAGTCAAATATCCAATTCTATTAAAATATTATGACTTAGTCACAGTAAATAAATTTTCAAGAATAAAGTTGCAAAAAAGCAAAATACTATTTATGGCTAATAAGACACTAGAGAAAAAATCTTACATGATTGTTTTAGTTGTTTCTAATGTTTAACATCGTATATTCTAAACATCTGTTTAACATTATCGCTTAATGCAGTTTTTCCTGATTTATAGAAATGAAAAAATGTAAATTGAGTTTCATTCACACACTCCCAAAAGTTATTCCTTCCAATCAAATTTTAAATCTGCTTTTTCTAAGCACTTTCTTCAAGAGAGATGTTCATATTAAGCTTCTAGAAAAAGGTTTTAAATAAGGTATTAATGACTTGCAAAGGAGCAGTGAGTTATCTATAGATTTCTGGAATAAATTAAACGTCAATGGTTACATTTATCTTTCATTCAGGAGTCTTTTCCTATGATACAATTAGTGTTGGAGAATATATATGCTTCATTAACCAATTCACATTAACCCAAGCTAATGAGACCAATGCCCCTCAAACAGATGGCTGATTTGGTAATTTACAGTGAGACTGTAACTAATGGGAGGAATGGAAAACTCACCAGAAGATTAACATAAGCATCAAAATGATACTTGAAAGTATGGAAAATAGTAATTATAGTTACTGTATGTCTAATGTTATTATGCTGTACCCATTTGTATAAAATTAAGCTTTTTATAGTCAGTAAACCATAAAAAAGTTTTAGCAATATAGCCTATGAGTTACTTTGTATCAGAACAGTTCACCGTTATGTAGTATTTTTAAATAAATTCATCTTATGATTGGCAGGGCCATCCAAATTTTATTATGGAAAACTTCCCCTTATATTATGAGATACTTAGCATATCTGACCCTTACTATAGATCTCAATGATGATACCCGGTCATTCCAATGAGCAAAAGAATTATGTGCTTTCCTTTTAGAAGGAAAGATTTGCCCTCTTAACTGAGTTCACAGATTGTCTTTAGATGAAGTGAATCAAGAAGTGAAAAGTCTCTTTCTTCTGCGCAGCATGCATACCTCTTCTTGACATCTTCTTGAGATTATTTGGTCAAGTACTCCTTTCTTTAGGGAGTCTCTTAATGATCATTGTCGTAGATATAAAGCACCTAATGACATCTCATAAGACTAAGTGGGAACCAGAATGAAGCTCATGTAGAAGACCCCTAAGCAGCCCCTAAGTGGCTTGCTAAGAAGTGGTGAGATCTGCTACAACTTACATCTTCTTTGCTTACTTCAACCTCTCCTGCCAGAAAGTTTCGTCAGGATATGTGTGCAGCTCCTAATAAAATAGCTGATGTTTGTGTGGAGTTTTCACAGATAATTTCACTGATAGCATTTAAAAGGGGAAGATGAATTCAGGAAGAGGACAGCATTAATTGGCAGAATAGGAACATAAAATCCTAAATCAGAAGCAATGATCACAGCGACGTGCACCCCCCCTTCCAGCTCAACTATTATGATGTCATAAGCTTGTTACTGTTCATCTTCCATGAACCTTCCAAGTTGAGGAAGATAATTAATCAATATCAATCTATCATCTGCTCTAGACTGAATAACTTGTGTGACGTCTGTTTCCAGGTAGTAGCAACATGTCTTGCAGGCATGCCTGCTAAGTGTTATTATTAGAGTTTGTACTTGATTTAAAAGCAGGTGTGAAAGAGCACAGTATAAATGTGTCATCATAATTGAAACTGGGATGGCTTTCTCTTTCCTGACAATTTTAATGGCCTACTAAGATCACTAGCTGGGATTAAGGCATACTGAACGGTCTTGGAAAGCTTAAATAGTTTTGATGGTTAGCTCTGCCATTGGTAGATAGCACCCATAAAGAGTAGGCTCCAAGAAATTCAGTGCTGTTCTCAGAAGCACAGAGTTATTAAAAGGTAAGGAGACTGGCATTAGTCCTCAAAATCATGTATTCATACCTTCTGAATTACTATGCAAAAATCTATACAGGTACTCTCTTAAGACTTCAAGCTAGCAGCACAAGAGGATAGATGCATCACCAAGGAGAACTAATGATAAAATTGATCCTGCTCCCAAAGGAGTTTGCCTGGGAGCTGGACATGCATAGTCAAGAGACTGCTTGTTGCAGACACACAGAACGCTGGACTTGATATCCGATTATGCATCTGTGAGTCTTCACTCTGCACCACTCTAGTTAGTGCCTGCCAAGTCACTTAGCTTCTATGAACCTGTCTTCTTATTTGCAGGAACATAGCAAGAAAGCCTATAGAGTCCACTTAAAGTGCTAATAAAAACAGACCTATCTTATAGCTTTTCTTTTTGTGTGTGTATGTGTGTAGTGTGCATGTGTGTATGTGTTTTCACATGTGTGTCAGCATGTATATGCGAGAGCAATCACAGGTGAAGGCCCATGGCTGATGTCAGGAGTCTTTCTCAGTTGTTCTCTACCTAATTCATTGTGGCATGATCTCTTGATTGGACCTACACTTCATCAATTACAACTATCCTAGCTAGTGAGTTTGCTCAGAAAATGCTCTGTCTCTATTCTTTTGGGAAACTAGAATTACAGACAGGTCACCACCAGGCATATGATTGGATCCTGAAATCTGAACTCTAGTACATTTATTTGAATAGTAAACATGTTATCCACTGAGCCATTTGTCTAACACCCACAGCCTTTTTGATGAAACAAGTTGCCATGGATTATGAGCATGGATGAATTTTAAAAAAAGTCTGTCACTCAAATATCTCACACATTAATTTATAAAAATAAATATATTTTTTTAATATTTGACTTAGGTCATATTTGACTTAGATAACACACCAGCAAACTTACACACAAAAGATGAAAATTATTTATTGGGAAAAGTGTAAAGAATTGCTTTATGAGTCTTTGGGTTGATATTGATAATTCAGCTTTTTCCAGTTAACTTTGCTTTTGTGAGACAAGCGGAATACAACAGGTTAAATTCAGTTGGAGAAACATTAGCTGAGGGGGTACTAAGTCAAAGTGCAATATGAGGTTCTGTGGAGAAGTGTGGTAAATCATGGCTTGGCTTCTGCACTCATGGACTTGTCTATGTTCATGCTTATTCACTGATGCTTATTTCAGAGTGGTTAGTATAGGCTTTGGCAATTAGCTTAGCATAAAAGGATAGATAAATAGTTTCTCTTAGCCTTTGTCGTATTTTTGTTTCATCTCAATTTTTTAGCTGTACAGTTGACATGGCCCCAGTTAAAGCACAGACAATTTGAAATACTAAGTGAAGTGTAGCAAAGGCTGAGACCATGCTAGTATATTGTAAAAGGCTGAGACCATACTGAAATGAATTGAATTGAACTTGAAATTAGTTCAGTACACCAGAAATAGTTTATTGATAAAATGTGTTCACTGTTTGATTTACTTGATTTTCAGCATGGGTTTGGCCAATCTAACTTAAATTTAGATTTTACAGGGAAGATCTGTAACTTCCTGATTTCATACTTTCTTTGGTACTTTATTGAAAACAATCTCCCTGACTATTAATGTATTCTATTTATAAACAATCAATTGTATACTGGATGATATATTAAACCTATATCTACTAGCTGGAAACTTAGCAAAATCGATACTTTTCCTATTTCAAAACAAAGTAGAACTAATTTGCACATTTCTGAAGGAGTGATAATTCAGCAGTAGTGAAGGGGCAGACATATCTGAAATCACAATGGGTCTTTCATTCATTTTTACTGAACGATTTTCATGGCTAGTAGAACTTGTCTTTAGCGTGGGTTCTACTTGTCCAGCTGTACTCCTCTCCAGCCCTAACATTCCCTTTCCATCAGAGTGCAGTTTCAATTGGAGGCCCACATTTATGCAATGAAAAGCAGGAAGTTTCCTCTCTGATGCTAGCTGTAAAGATAAATGGCATCCATGCTATAACCAGATGGGAACAAAACAATTATTGGAACAGAGTGGGTAGCAAACTCCTGTTATTATCAATAAAGCATAGCTCTTGCATCATTAAAATCCATTTCTACAGAATTCATGGATTTTTGGAGGTACAGGGACAGGGGAACTTCCCCTGGATTTCTATAAACCAAGGCATTAAAGTCTCTAAGCACCGTTCAAAACAAAAAGACACAAGAAAATACCTGAACAGGGATGAGGAATGAGAGGCCATTCTCACTGATCAGACCCTTGCTGTATGAAGGACGCTTAACAAGGGATTTTAACTGTTGCTTATAAAAATGGTCTGCTTAAATTTGTGCCTTGCTTTTATTGCTAAGCATCTTGTGACTCTGGTTTCACGACAACTAAGCATGAGCTAACCTGTGCTAACCTTTGTGGAAGCTGTGTGTCTCATTTCCTGTCTTTTCTTCACCCCTAGCAGGATTTTATTTGAAAGATCATTATTGACAGATTGCTTCCAAGGGATATTTTTAGCGCTATGGATAAGAAAATCTCCAGCAAAGGTCAGAGCTTTCACTGTTTTAATTAAATTGAAGTTGAAAAGATTCTATCATGAGGGTGGCCAGCCAGCTCACTCTTTGGCAATATCCACAAGGGTGTCTCATGTCCCCTCATTACCATGCTTGTGGAAGAATGACGTGGGCAACCAGGGCCAGGTTTTAATTTAAAATGAGACTTGGTAATTACTAAGTTTTCTTCAGAGATGTCAAGGGATATTTAATAATGTTTTACAGATACACTGTGATTATAATTGTTTTGATTGGTATAATATTTCACTACTTTGCCTTCAGACATGAGTAGGTGGTTTCTAGCCAATAGGGTATTGTTGCTAATATAAATGCCTTCAACATAAATTATTTCTGTGAGTTTCAGAAAATAGGTCTCTGTTGAAAGTTTTCCATAGCGTTTTCCACTTATTTACCTTATAACATATTCTCCAAAGGAAAAATTTGTTAGAGTCCATTTCAAAAGCAAACATTACACAAATTTCAGAAAATAGGCTTTATTCCAAGGAAAAAATCCTGTTAAAGATTGTTTGTGCAGTGTCATGGCTGAGACAAGGATGAAACACTGATGCTCTTAGATTAAATACATCCTCACTTGCACTACATCTATGTATGGTAGAACACATAATAACAATTCAGTCCCACAGACGATTCAGCTCAGCCTGCTTTGTGAGCACAGCAGACAGTTATGAATTTTACTTCATTTAAATTGGCTTTCTTAGGTTACAAATTACATACTAACATCTTTATTTAAAGTGCTAAAAATATTCTCAAAATTGCTTTTATAGGTAAAAGGAGGCTTTTATCGTGTGGCTACATTTTGTAAATTTATAGTAAGTGCTCCCTAATATATATCATCTTTCTACGTATCTATGGACCTTTATCATCTATCTATCTATCTATCTATCTATCTATCTATCTATCTATCTATCTATCTATCTA
>NW_026587759.1:400626-403582 GCF_907164565.1 Psammomys obesus
CTATCTATCTATCTATCTATCTATCTATCTATCTATCTATCTATCTACCTATGTCACCCATCCATCTGTCTGTGCTGGGGATGTAAGCTATGGTCCCATGCATGCTAGCCTAGCACTCTATGACTTAGCCATAACTCTAACCCAGTAAGTATGGCTAAGCAAAAAAAAAAAAAAAAAAAAAAAAAAAAAAAGTGTCAAATGAGGAACACCAGCCTACATGAACATAGAATAGTGCTGCTTAGTGGCTGTTAGTGATGATTACTCTGAGTGAGTTTATACACACAAACACATATGTATATATATGTATATATACATATATATGAAGAAGAAAAAGGAAGACAAAAACTGAATACAGAACTACAGAACAGAGCAGCCTGTTGAAAATAGTAATACATTCTGAATCAGTCTAGATGAAGAACATAGGTAGAGTATTTTTGAACAGTTGTACTTGGAACAGAAAAAAATTCATTCATTCCTAGTCAGATTAACATTTTAGTTAATGATGGGTGAAAGAGGGAGTATAAAGAAGATAGAAGGAGTAAGGAAGAAAACAAAAGGGACAGAAGAAATGAAGGAATTAAAATATGGATTTACTTGCCTTTGAAAATGATCCCAATGGACCTACATTGCTTTTTCCATTTTTACCCTCCTTTGTCTGACTGAGAGCTTCTGTATCCATGTACAAATTTATCAGTAAGCTTCTAATCAGAGGAGACTGTGAAAGGTAACCATTATCATAAATTACCATCTTGTTCTTTTTTATTTTTTTATTATTTTTTATTTTTTTAAATATTATTCACAGGATATTTACTTTGTATCCCAGCCATAGCCCCCTCCCTTACTCCCTCCCAATCCCACTCTCCCTCCCTCATTTCATTCCTGTCCCCTTCCAAGTCCACTGCTAAGGGAGGTCCTAAGTCCCTCCCATCTGACCCTAGCTTATCAGGTATCTCCAGGACTGGCTGCAATGTCCTCCTCTGTGACCTAGCAAGGCTGTTCCTTCCTCAGGGGGCAGGGGGAGGCAAAGGAGTCAATCATTGAGTTTGTGTCAGAAATAATTTCTGTTTCCATTATTAGGGTACCCACTTGGATACTGAGCTACGATGGGCTACATCTGAACGGGGGTTCTAGGTTATATTCATACATGGTCCTTGGTTGGAGAAATAGTATCATAGAGGACCCCTGTGTCCTAATATATTTTGTCCTTGTGGAGCTCCTGTTCTCTCCTGGTCATACTAATCCCCCCTTTTATCATATGTTTCCCTGCACTCTACCGAAAGTTTGGTTGTGAGTCCCAGCATCTGCTTTGATACGCTGTTGGTAGAGTCTTTCAGAGGCCCTTTGCGGTAAGCTCCTGTCTTGTTTCTTGTTTTCTCCTACTTCCTATGTTCATCCCATTTGTCTTTCTAAGTGAGGATTGATCGTCTTACCCTGGGTCCTCTTTCTTGTTTATCCTCTTTAGGTGCACATATTTTAGTATATTTATCCTATCTTATAGGTCTGTATAAGTGAGTATATACCATGTGTGTCTTTCTGCTCCTGGGATACCTCACTCAGGATGATCTTTTCTAGATCCGATCATTTGCCTGTAAATTTCATGATTTCCTTTTTTTTTTTTAAATTGCTGAGTAGTATTTCATTGTGTAATGTACCACAATTTCTGTATCCATTCCTCTGTTGATGGACATCTGGGTTGTTTCCAGTTTCTGGCTATTACGAATTAAGCTGCTACAAATATGGTTGAGCAAATGTCCTTATTGTGTACTTGAGCTTCTTTTTTGGATATATGCTTAGGAGTGGTATAGCTGGATCTTGAGGAAGCACTATTCCTAATTGTCTGAGAAAGTGCCAGATTGATTTCCAAAGTGGTTGTACAAGTTACATTCCCACCAGCAATGGAAGAGGGTTCCCAATTCTCCACAACCTCTCCAGAATATGTTGTCACTTTTGTTTTTAACCTTTGCCATTCTGACGGGAGT
Source organism: Psammomys obesus (assembly GCF_907164565.1). Classification (NCBI taxonomy): domain Eukaryota; kingdom Metazoa; phylum Chordata; class Mammalia; order Rodentia; family Muridae; genus Psammomys; species Psammomys obesus. The sequence continues at coordinate 402,606 of NW_026587759.1, forward strand.
AAGGTGAAATCTCAGAGTCATTTTGATTTGTATCTCTCTTATGGCTGAGGACGTTGAGCATCTCTTTAGATGTTTCTCTACAGAGAATTTCCTGTTTAGCTCCCTCTATCTTGTTATTTGTGTAGCTGTTTTAGATTAAAATCTAAATCCCCACTTTTTTTCACCAAAAGTGTTTTCTCAATCCAACAGTAAAAACCACCCTGAACTTTCTAAGATATCTCCTAATCTTGATCTCTATGGGATCATAGTGTCTTACTTTGTCTATTTCATTAATCAGCCTTTCTCCATCCTGAACTTCTGTTTCGTCCAACTCCCAACAATATCAAATGTCAATGATATCCATTATCTGTCCAGATCAGCCTTTTCACTGACAAAACTATTTACATACCTACTAGCATAGGCTACAAGCGCTAAAATGTTAACCTGACCAGGAATGAATGAATTTTCTCTGTTCCAAGTACAAATGTTCAAAACTAGAATCCCATGGCTGGATACAAAATCAACTCAAAAAAATCAGAAGCCCTCCTGTATACCCAAGACAAAAGGGCCAAGAAAGAAATTAGGAAAACAACACCCTTCACAATAGCCACTAATAACATAGGTACGTTGGTGTGACTCTTACCAAGCAGGTAAAAGACCTGTTTGAAAAAAACTTCAAGTCTCTGAAGAAAGAAATTGAAGAAGATAACAGAAGTTGGAAAGATCTCCCATGCTCACAGGTCAGTAGGATCAGCATAGTCAAAATGGCCATTCTGTCAAAAGCAATCTACAGATTCAATGCAATTCACTTCAAAACACCAACACAGTTCTTTACAGACCTTGAAAGAAAAATTCTCAACTTCATATGGAAAAACAAAAAACCCAGAATTTCCAAAACAATCCTGTACAACAGATCGTCGGGAGGTATCTGAATCGCTGATCTCAAGCTGTACTACAGAACAACAGTAATAAAAACTGCATGGTATTGGCATAAAAAC
>NW_026587759.1:403592-423225 GCF_907164565.1 Psammomys obesus
GAAAGAAACACATGGTATATACTCACTTATAAGTGGATACTAGACCTATAAGTTAGGATAAACATACTGAAATCTGTGCACCTAATGAACCTAAACAACCTGGCATAAGATGATCAATCCTTACTTAGAAAGACAAATGGGATGGACATTGGAAAAAAGAGAAAACAGGAAACAGGACAGGAGCCTACCACAGAGGGTCTCTGAAAGACTCTACCCAGCAGTGTATCAAAGCAGATGTTGAGACTCTTAAAAAAGCTTTGGGCAGAGTGCAGGGAATCCTATGGAAGAAAGGGAGATAGTGGGACCTGGAGAGGACAGGACCTCCACAAGAAAAGCAACAGAGCCAATATATCTGAGCACAGGCGCCTTTTCTGAGACTGATACTACAACCAGGGGCCATACATGGAGATAACCTAGAACCTCTGCACAGATGTAGCCCATGGCAGCTCAGCCTCCAAGTGGGTTTCTTAATAAGTGAAACAGGAACTGTTTCTGATATGAACTCAGTGGTGGGCTCTTTGACCACCCCCTTCTGAGAGGGGAGCAGCCTTGCCTGGACATAGAGGAGGACAATGCACCCAGTTCTAATGTGACTTGATAAGCTATGTTCAGATGGAAGGAGAGGAGGATCTCCCCTATCAGTAGACTTGTAGAGAGGAATGGGAGGAGATGAGGGAGGAAAGGCTGGATTGGGAGGGCTGGATTGGGAGGGGGCTACAGCTGGGATACAAAGTGAATCAACTGTAATTAATGTAAAAATAAAAATTTAATTAAAAAACTATTGTTTTATGCTTTCAGTGTTGGCAGCGGTGCCTCTAACAGCTGCTTTGATATTTAAATCTCAGCGGAGAGACTGCTTTTACAGGACCTTCTCTAAAGGCAGGGTAGAATTTGCAAGTCCATCTCCTTTTGTTTGTGACAGCAGGTGGGATAGCTTGTGAGGATCACACCTCTTCCTCAGGCTCCTCTTGAAAATTAACCCATTGTTCTGAAATGTTTCTACTCTGGCTTAAAAACAATAAAAAGACAGGCCGACAGTTACTGCTGAAGGGGCTGAGAGTTGTTGCAGAGGCTACAGGCTTTTTGCTGCGGCTATGAGTCTGGACCTTCTTAAAAAAGCCTCCTGTGTGCTGTGTGTTATTTTATTAATTTCAATCCTCACTCCCGACTCAAGAACCGTTCGACTCTGCTGGCTGGCTCTGGCATTTCGGAGAGGAGGCCACCATAACTGTCGTCTGAGAAGCTTCATCAGGAACTGATGAAAACAGATACAGAGACCCATAGTCAAACATTAGGTAGAGCTCTGAGAATCTTGTGGATAATGGGGAGGAAGGATTGAATGAGCCATAAGAAAATGTACAGAATGAACTATACATATATAACAAATGCACAGCTTTACCCTCATGTGGGATCTCTAACAGCAGGAGCAGGCCCTGTCTCTGACTCTGTTGTCTGCCTTTGTATCTTTTTCCCCTAACTGGAAGGCCTTGTCTAGACTCAATGGCAGAAGCTGTGCCTGCCTATTCCTACTTGATATGCCAAGGAAGACTGATATCCATGGGATGTTCCCCTTCTCTGAGGAGAAAGGAAAGGGAGAGACTGGGAGAAGAGAAGGGAAAGTAAGCTCTGATTAGGATGTAAAGTAAATAAATTAATTAAGTAACAAAGATTGTAGAAGTTTGTGTGTTTTTTGGCACACTGATTTAACATTAACTACATCAACAACCCTGAAGGAAACAGTTACCGTGTTGCAGAGGTCGTTGGGTTTCATAAAATGGCTTCTGTAAATAAACTTTTTAGAAAAATCATTTATGACTATTTATTGAGGGTGTTTCCTATTTTATGGTAACCCAAGATCTGACAGTGTATATTGAGACAGCCATGAAGAAGATGTGTCAGTACATTGTCTGTGTGTATGTGTGTTTGTGTGTACACATGAGAAAGAGGAAAGAATGTTCACATTTCTCATCTTTCTTTTTACTAAAAATTAAATATGTTGCCAAGAATGTGAGGACTTCCTTGAAGAATACTCATGTCTACCCTTCCAAGTTATGCGTAAGAATGGTATATCAAAGAAACTGGGGGTTTTTGAAATGTCTAATTTTATTTGTAGTTAACAGAAATAATTTCTTGATCTTAGATGCAATAGCAAAGGACAAGAGTTGAGGAAGGAGGAGAGATGTTTTTCTGTCCTGAATTTTTATAAAGGAATTCTTTGTTGTAGTTCTAGCTAAATATTTTCCTGGTGAACTCTTAACATCACTATAGAGTGTTGCTGGGAAGCCTAATCACTGGTAAATGTGGCATTATACAAGCATGACAGTTTTCCAAGTTAATATTGTCAGGAAATAATAAGGTCAAACAAATAGGCATAAACATGGGAAAAAACAAAGTTTGGTGCCGTCTAAAAATAACTAGAATCCTTGGCTATGAAAAATCAATGAAAATAAAAGTTAATAAAATACAGTTGTGTTATAAACTTATAAACTTATTCACCTTCACCTTTCAACACATATCAAATAGCATTTTATTTTCTATGTTTGAATTATTTGTACTTGTAATGTTCCCACCAAAAGAGAAAAATAGTCAATAGCATTTAAGTTGTTTTCAGTTTAAATGGTCTCTTAATGTGGACTAGACAATAAACCAGGGCATTCTAGAGCTGCCTGCATTAGAGTTCTGGCAGATACAGGGAAACTGCCTTCCCAGAGCTGGACAACTGCAGGCTTGGTCCACCTGCTACCATTAGCTCCTCATTTCTCCGTTGTGATGTAGCTGTTCTACTCCTCCTGCACCAATAAGCTAGGTTCAGATGGAAGGGGAGGAGGACCTCCCCTATCAGTGGACTTGTCACTGTAACCTTCCTTAGAGGTAACTGTAACCTTTCTTTAGACACATGGTCCCAACACCAAACCCCTCATTTTTTGTAATCTCTTTTGAAGACTCTTATGCTACCCACACAGATTTGCAGTCCACAGAGCTAGGTAGGGGGAATTTCCAAGTTTCTTGCCTGCCACACATGGGCAAAGCGAATTAACTAAAGTAATGTGTGCTCAATAGAGCATCCTCCACCCTTCTGCGAGCATTCAGCACAGAAGCTCTTCTAGTGGGGCCCACGAGTACAGCTGACCTGCTTAAGAGTATTCCATCGCTTTTCGATGAATGTGCTGTGGAGCCTCTAAAGTCTGTTTACAATCTCATGGCTGACGTACGATGGGCAGGAGAATATCTAGAGATTTTATTATTGATGTTTCCCTGAAATTGGAGCTGGAAGTTAATCTTAGCTGGGATTTAGAAGTTTCAGCTCATCAGGTGCAGAGGGAGAAAAGTGCCATGGTAATAAATCCTTATTAATTCATCCTAGATGATGATATTACCCTAGGATGCAGGGAGGCTATATGCCCAACAGCTTCCTCAGTCTTGATGCTTCATTTTTCTCAAGACTGGCACAGGAGAAATCCTGACAGAGCCATTTCTAAAGTACTGTAAATACTAGACTGATAAAGTGTGATTATGAGACTGAATCTGGGACCTTAAACCTCCTTGCCCTGTTTAATAATGTGTGGGGACGTATCAATGTAGAAGGAGAAAATTTTGCACCATTGCAACTCCAAACAAAGGCAAAGAATGACTGCTTGGAGAAGGAGAATTAACATTTCCCAAGGATTAGTGACTTTATTGGTTGTTCAACCTTAAACCATACATCCACCACCAACAAAACAGACTCAGAAGGTTCACACACCCAAATTCACACACATACATAAGAATAATAACCAAAGCAAAAGCCATCCACCTGAGTGGGCTATGTGAGGGGTGGGAAGTATGGTAGCTGGAATGCACTAAAGGGAGGAAAGGAAGGAGAAAAGTGATATAATACTATTTCAAACAAACAGATTAAAATATATAAACAAACATATTAAATAAATATAAAACACAAGAGACAATTTGGTTTTTGCAATGCTGATGTTATTTTCAAAGGTACATTTAATTTTGTTGAGGAAAATAAATGATTGGTAAAACTAAAAAATAATATGTGGATAATAACTCATGAATAGTTGTGGGCGATTCATATTTTAACATGTACACTGTAGGTTCTTTAAAATATGAGTAGTTTCTTCCTGCTTTTAAATTTTATTTTATTGTTATTGTTGAAAATAATTATTTTTTCATACAATACATCATGTTTACAGTTTTCTCTCCTCTTTTTCCTCCCAATTTTTCTCCACATCCCCTTCCATCTGGATTCACTCTCTTTCTGTTCCTCATTAGAAAAGAACAGGCAGCCAGGCAGATCTCTGTGGTTCCAGGACAGCTTAGTTTATAAAGCAAGTTCCAGGAGAGCCTCAAAAACTGAGAGAGAGAGAGAGAGAGCAGGCTTATACGAGATAACAACAAAACATAACAAAATACAATATAATAAGATAAAGCAAAAATCATCAGATTAAGGCTGGACCAGGCAACTCAACAAAAAGAAAAAAGCCCCAAGAGTAGGCACAAACATCGGAGACTCACTTATTCACACACTCAGTAGTCTCTGATAAACACTAAGCTGAAAGCTATTACATATGTAGAGGACCTGGTGCAGACCCATTGTAGGCCCTATGGGTGCTGCTTCAGTCTCTGTGAGTTGATGTAAGCTTTGCTCAGTTTATTCAGAGGGCCTGTTCTCCTGATGTCCTTCATCCACCTGGCTCTTACACTCTTTTGCCTCTTCTTCCACAGGGTTCTCTGAGCCTTGAGAGGAGGGATTTAGTAGAGACATCCCATTCAGAGCTTTGTGTGTAAAGTCTGGTGGTGGGTCTCTGCATCTGTTCCCATCTGCCCTAGGAGGAAGCTTCATTGATGATGACTGAATGATCTATGAGTATAGCAGAAAATCATTTCTGACCGGAAGTGTTTGGTTTTACCCTCGGTCTTTAAGCTATCTAGTCTGGTTCTTGTTCAATGAAGCAATAACAGGGATGGGTGCTGTCCCATGGTTAAGTCAAATCAAACACTGGTTGAATTTTTCCACATTTCTGTGCCACCACTACCCTAGCCTATATCACAGTAGATATGATAGATCAAAGATTTTTTTTGGCTGGGTTGTTGTATACATTTCTCTTCTGATTATCTATAGAGTACCTTCCCACAACAAAGCCATTAGAACTTAGGGGTGAAGGCTTCATGTAGGTTCCAGCTCGACTTCTCCATGTTCAATTAGTTGTGTGTTTGATGTCCTCAGCAATGTGGACCCACTGTCAGTTTACAGAGAGAAACTCATTTCCTTAGCAACAGCCTGGGTTGTTTGAGGTTTCCACTGGAACCCTTTGGCCAACAACTCAGTTGAATGCAACCCAGTCTCAGTACTGTAAGACTTGTTTGGTGGCAAGAGATGGCCAGGTGGGATTCTGTCTTTCCCATTATTAGAAAACTTCATTAGGGTGGCCTTCACTTATTTTATAAAGTTTCCACTGCACTAGGTTTCCATACTATTCCTCAAATGCCCCCCCACTTGCAGCCGTCTTTCCCTCCCTCAACCCTATCTTCCCTCCCACTTCTGAGCTGATCGTCCCATTCTCAACCCCCATCACACATGTTCCAGTCCACACATACAATCTTTTCTATTTCCTCCTCCCAGGGAGAGCCATGTGCCCTCCCTAGCCCCTTCCTCTTTGCCTAACCTCTCTGGGTCTATGGATTCTAGGTTGATCAGGATTTATTTAATGGCTAATATTCACATATAAGTGAATAATACTCTATTGATCTTTCTCAGTCTGGGTTACCTGTCAGGATGATTTTTTTCTAGTTCCAAATTTCATGATGTCATTTTTCAAACAGCTGAATAATATTCCTTGTGTAAATGTACCAGGGTTTGTTGATTCATTCTTCTGTCGAGGGACACCGAGGTTATGTCCAGTTTCTGACATCAACTAAGGACCATGTGTGGTCTGGACGTAGGCCCCCTCAACATATGTGAGTAATGAGCAGCTTGTCTTCATATGGGACTCATGTCAAGTGGAGGAGGTGGGGCTGTTTCTATCATATATCTATTGCCTGCTTTTGGATCACTTTCCCCTGGCAGCACTGACTTCCCTGGCCTCAGGGGATGAGGATATGCTTAGTCCTGATGTAACTTAATGTGCTGGGGAGGGATGACACGGGAGAAAGGAAGAGGGAAGGAGAGAGAGGGAGGTACTTGGAGGAGAGGAGGAAGGAGGCACTCTTGGGATGTAAAGTAAGTGATGTGAAATAAAAAATAAATAAATGAATAGAGAAAAAATGAACATAGTTGGGCAAGTATCCTTGAGAAAGAGAGAAGCAGCCTTTGGCTGTATTCTCAAGAGCGGTATAGCTGTATTTCGAGGTATATTGAATCCTAACTTTCTAAGGAACCACCATATTGATTTCCATAGTGACTGTACAAGTTTGCGTTCCCACCGGCAGTGGGTGTGTGCTCGCCTCACCCTACATCTTTGCCAGCATGACTTGTAGCATGTGTTATTGATCGTAGCAATTCTGACGTGTAAAATAGAATCTCAAAGTATTTTTTTATTTGCATTTTCCTGATGGCTAAGGATGTCGGACATTTCTTTGTTTCTCAGCCATTTGAGATTCTTCTATTGAGAATTTTCTGCTAGATCTGTAGTCCATTTTTTTTAAGTGGGATTATTTGGTTTATAGATATCTTTATATATTTAGGTATATAATTTATGTATTTATCTATATTGGATATTAATCTATGTGAAGTCAGTAAAAATATTTTCCTATTGGGTAGGCTGATAATGTCTTGGAGTGACAGTGTCCATTGGCTTAAAGAACCTTTTCAATTTCTTTTTGTTTTGTTTTATTTTGTTTTGTTTTTCAAGACAGGGTTTCTCTGTGTAGCCTTGATTGTCCCAGTCTTGCTTTGTAGACTAGCCTGGCCTCACTGCCTGCCTCTGCTTAGCCAAGTGCTGCGATTACAAGCATGCACCTTTGGGCCTGGCTCCCTTTCAGTTTCTTGAGTTTCCATTTCTGAATTGTTGATCTTGGTGCCTGAGTTAATTGTGGTATCTTCAGAAAGTCTTTTTCCACTGCTAATGAGTTCAAGGCTATTTCCCACTTTCTCTTCTATTAGATTCGGTATGTCTGGTTTTATGCTGAGGTCTTTGATCCATTTGGAGTTTTGTGCAGAGTGATAAGTAGGGATCTATTTGCATTCTTCAATATCACACATCCAGTTTTACCAGCACTATTTGCCTGGTATCAAAAAGATGCTGTCTTTTTTTTCCAGTGTGTATTCCTAACTTCTTCAACAAAAATCAGTTGTGTATAGGTGTATTGATTTATGCCTGGGTCCTCAGTTCTGTTTATTGACTAACATCTGTGCCAATACCATGCAAATTTTATAACTATAGTTCTGTAGTGCAAATTGAAATCAGGAATGGTGACACCTCCAGACATTTGTTATTGTTCAGGATTGTTTTAGGCCCTTTTGGTTTATAATGTTTGTTTTATAATGACAGTTAAACTCATATTTTTGTTTAGTTTTTGTCTGGATGAGTTGCATAATGAAGCCTCTCACAACCAGTATGTAAGAGTCAATAGTGATTTAAGCTGTATTAATGTTCTTGTTTTTTATAAACTTGGGCGCACTTCTGTTTGGTGCATAGACGTTAAGAATTAAAGTCTGGGTTGATTTTTCTTTGATGAGTATGTAGTATCCTTCTCTATCTCTTTTGATTAGTTTTGACTGTAAGTCTGTTTTGTTAGATATTAAAATGGCTACACCAGCTTGCTTCTTAGGCACATTTACCTGAAATATCTTTTTTTCAACAATTTACCCTGAGGAATGTCAGTTCTTAATATTGAGATATGTTTTTTGTATGTTAAAAAAAAAAAGGAAAAAAAAGGATAAGTCCTGGTTTTACTCTATTCTGTTAGTCTGTGGTTTTTTGTTTGTTTGTTTGTTTGTTTTTTAATTAGGGAATTGAAACTGATTATATTGAGAGACATCAATGATAATGACTATTGGTTCCTACTATTTTGTTGTTGCTGGTGGTGGTAGCAGTGGTGGTGTTGATGTATGTGTGTGTGTGTGTGTGTGTGTGTGTGTGTGTGTACACGTGTGTGCGTACGCGCACACTTGTGTGTATGCTTCCCTTGTTTTAATTTTGCTGGTGTGAGGTTATTTATTTCCTGTGTTTTCACGGGTGTAGTTATCTTCCTTAGGTTGGAATTTTCTTTCTAGTATGTTCTGTATGGCTCAATTTGTGGAGAGATATTGTTTAAATTCTGCTCAACTGTGGAATATCTTATCTATTCCATCTGTGGTGATTGGAGCCTTGCTGGATATAGTAGTCTGGGCTGGCATCTGTAGTCTTTTAGAGTCTGCATCACGTCTATCCAGGCCCTTCTGCCTTATAGTTTCTACTGAGAAGTCACATATAATTCTAATAGGTCTGCCTTTATATGTTACTTGGTCTTTGTCTCTTGTAACTCTGAATATTATTTTGTTGTTGTTGTTCTGTATGTTTGGTGTTTTGATTATTATGTGGTAAGGAAATTTTCTTTTCTGGTCTAATCCTTTTGGTGTTCTGTGAGCTTCCTGTACCTTTTTAGGGATGTCCTGCTTCAGGCTAGGAAAAATTTCCTTTATGATTTTGTTAAAATATCTTCTCATCCTTTGAACTGGGATTCTTCTCCTTTTCTAGTCTCCTGTTATTCTTAGGTTCAGTCATTTCATTGCATCCCAGATTTCCTGGATGTTTTATGTTAGAAATTTTTTTAGATTTAACATCTTCTTTAACCAATGTACCAATTTCTTCTATCATATCTTCAATATCTGAGATGTTTCTCTTCCATCTCTTGTATTCTGTTGGTGAAGCTTGCCACTGTAGTTCCTGTTTGAATTTTTAATTTCTAGAATTCCCTCGGTTTGGGTTTTCTTTATTGATTCTGTTTCTATTTTCAGGTCTTAAAGAGTTTCATTTAATTTTTCAACTGTGGATTTTCAAGTCTCTTTGTATGTGTGTGTGTTTGTGTGTGTGTTCCTGAATTTCTTTAAAAGATTTTTTTATTTCCTCACATTGTGTTTCTCTGGATTTCTTTAAAAGACTTATTAATTTCCTCTTTAAGGACCCCTATCATCTTCACACAGATGGTTTTAAAGACTTTTTCTTGCAAATTTCTCTTCCAACTTCTATCTCCTTTACTTGTCTTATTGCTTTAGCTAGAATTTCAAGTACTGTATTGAAGAGATATGGTGAGAGTGCGCAGCTTCATCTTGTTCCTGATGGATGGAACTAGAAAAGATCATCCTAAGTGAGGTAACTGAGACCCAAAAGGGCACACATGCTATGTCTTATCCTGTACTATAGGTCTTACAGATATAAGACCTATAGTACAGGATAAGCATACGACAGTCCACAGACTCAAAGAAGCAAAGCAACAAGGAGGACCATGGGAAGGTGCCAGAATGCCCTCAGAAGAGTGACAACTCTAAGCGAGAAGTGAAATAGACAGCAGAAGCGGATGAAGAAACGGAACTGGGTAGGAGATAGGATGGGGAGGTAAACAAAGGTGGAGATCAGATGTGGGGAGAATGGGGTGGGAAGTGAGAGGGATGGGAACAAGAAGGGCAACTGAAGAGGGACACCTCTTTGTCAAGCTGGAGGCAGGTGACAGGATAGACTCCTGGGAGGATATAGGTGTGACTCTAGCTGAGACTCCTAATGGGGAGAGCATGAAAACCAGGACCAGTGGAAGGAGGGGGAAAACAACCCATGGACAAAACCTTTGATCTAAAAATTACCTTGACTACAAGAAGTGCAGGAATAATGAAGGAACAAAGACTGAGGAAAAGTCCAATCAATAATTGACCCAACCTGAGACCTATCCCAGTAGAGAGCTAGCCCCTGACGCTAAGAATGATATTTTGCTATGGCTGCAGACAAGAGCCTAATTTGACTGCTGTCTGGGAGGCTCCAGCCTGCAGTGGATGGAGACAGATGCTGGGACCTGCAGTCAAGCCTGGGACAGAGCTCTGGGGGACTCGTGGAAGTGTTGGGGGAAAGATGGAAGGATCTGGAGGGAACAGAAACCTCACAAGAAGACCAACAGAGACAACTAACCCAGTCTCTTGGGGGCTTTCAGAGACTGAGACATCTACTAAGGAGCATGCATGATCTGGACCTAGGCCCCTGCATACATGTCGCCCATGTATGTCGCTTGGTTTTCACATGAGGCACCTGGCAAGTGTAGCGGGGGTGGAGAGAAGGGGCAGCGTTTCTAACATGGACTCTATTGTTTGCTTTTGGATCACTTCCCCGGGGCAGCGCTGCTTTCCTTGGCCTCAGGGGATGAAGATATACTTAGTCCTGATAAGACTTGTGCTGGGGAAGGTTGATATGGGGGAGAGGGGAGGAGAAAAAAAGGAAGGGCTGATTGGGAGGTGAGGAGAGAGGGGCTACCCTTAGAATGTAAAGTAAATAAACTGAAATTAAAAAATAAAATAAAATAACGTCTTTTCCTTGTGCTTTATCTCTGTTGGAATATCAGGGTCTTTCTGTAGTTGGATACTTGGGCTATAGTGGAGACATGTTTTCCTGGCTATTATTCATTGTGTTGTGCAATCTAGGAATCCAGGCTTGGGATGATTATAGGTCTAAGTGCTGATTTCGGGATTTGTCTTCATTGGGTGGGTTTTTTGTTCCTTGGTTTTGGTTTCCTCTCTGGATTTTCAGATAGAGGGATGGCTGTGTGTTGTCTGGGAGGATATTTTCTTTTTGAACCTGGTAGCTGTGGTCACTGGGGGCTTCCAGATAAAATGTGTTTTTGAGTATTGGAAGCTAACCCTTAGGAATGAGTTGAGACTAGGGGTCCAAAGGGGTTCACAGGAAGTAGGAAAGCAGAGCAATCCACCAGGATCTGCTTATTGTGTCTGTAGCACTGGGGATAAGAATGGGGCGTTGGTTTCCATGAGTTTGTAGTTTTCTCTTGTTTCTGTTGTTGAATTAGAACAGAAGGAGAGGAGAAGATCAATAGACAGCTTTCCTACTTTCATGGCATGAACGGTCTATGAATTAGCAGGGGACTCTTGCTAGGTTTGGGGGCTGAGTTAAAGCGACAAACAGGGAATCCACAGGAGATGTCAGCAGAGAGTAGGAAGGCTCCAGCTGGTTCTGGAGCTAGGGCTGAGAGTAGGGATTGGATCTGAAGAGGAAGAAAGATAAGATCTTCAATTGGCATACCAGCTTCTCAGGTTTTCTCCTCAGGGGTGTTCCCAGTGAATGCCTGCTGGTGTTGGAAACTGTTAATAGTGGGATGAATTGAGGGAAGGGAGGTTTGGGGAGAAGATCTTTGTGATCCATTGGGGATGGGATCAGAAAGGAAAGGTTGTTGGCAGCATGTTTTCTGCTACAAAGCTGGGGATGAGACTGTTTTTTTTTTTTTGTTGTTGTTGTTGTTGTTTTTGTTTTTGTTTTGATCTAGAGGAACAGAAGAAGAGAGAATCTAAAGATGGACTACTGGCCTCATAGTTCTTTTCTTGTTAAATAACATCTGTTGCCTTATGAATCTATATGAAACTTACATCCATCGAGAATAGAAATTCTTAATTGGTAATGCTCAAACTATCATGCAGGATGCTATATAAAATGTAACATCATGTTCAATCTGTCATTTACATTTTTATTTTACTGCATTATATCCAGACCAGTATATAACTGTAAGACCACAGTTCAATAAACCATAAAACAGTAGTTCTCAACCTTTTTAATGCTGTGACCCTTTAATACAGTTCCTTATGTTGTGGTGACCCCCATAAAATTATTTTTGTTGCTGCTTCATAACTGCAGTTTTGCTCATATGAATTGTAATGCAAATTTCTGATATGCAAGGTATTTGAAAACGTAAATATCTGTGTTTTCCAACGGTCTTGGGCAACTCCTGGGAAAGGGTCATTTGTTCCCCCCTCCACCCTAAATGGGTCTTGATCTGCAGGTGGAAAACCATGGCCTTAGAGTTTGACACTGTTTCTAATCCATTGTTACAACTACAGACATGGGAAATATATCCCAGATCACCATATCCAAAAATCTATTCTATGAAAGTTTCTGTGCAATTCATTTATGATTAAATACTAAAGATTTCAAAAGTAAAAGAGTAATTAGATGTGATTTGATTTGAATAGGTCGTTTTTTGAGTCAGATTTTGAGGCAAATTAAGAGTATAGGTATAGAAGGAGCAGTCATGTTAGTTTGATAACTGCAGAGCATGCTTGTCTGCAGCTTATCCTGACAGATTCCATCATTGAATCTGACATGATAGAGAAGAAAATTGGAAATTTGCATAATTATTGGCATTCTAATTGGAGAAAATTAAAGATGAAGGGGATAGCTTCAGACATAGGTATTTCTGAGCTGTTGTTAAACTAAAAATAATGTTATGTCTCACTTACTAGTGAACTTTAACATTATGTCAACAAGTACGTATTCCCAAAGCCACTGACTTCAATAAATAGACTGATGACAACAAACATGTTTAAAACTCATTACAGAAGAATACTTTCTCTTTGTGCCTTCTTCCAGTGCTAAATAGGTGGCAGGTAACAGGGAGACTGTGCCTATGATTCATTCACCAGTATTGTATCTGAAAGTAATTTATGTGGGAGCTCAACCACTGAGTGATTTCAAACTTCTAAACAGATGGCAAAGTACATGAGTGTGGTTAAATACACCCCCACAAGAACAAGTGTTTGTTCTCAGTCTCATCATGTAGTTTGTACAGCTCTAATTCAGTCTAGATAGTCAAAAACAACTGTCAAAATACACAAAACATGATTATGCTTATGGTGGGAAGGCGGGTGAAAAGCTAAAGTTCTTGACTCAGAAGCAAACTATGATGTGCCCTCTTTTATCCAGTAAATATTTAGCTACAAACATGATACTTTGTCTATTCTAGGAATTATTTCAAGTTACAGAAAAATATCTTGCATATTAGGAAACTTGTCCACTTCATTGTCATCTTCTGTGGCCTGGTAAGGCTGCTCCCTCCTCAGGGGGAGGTGATCAAAGAGCAGGCCAATCAGATTATGTCAGAGGCAGTCCCTCTTCCCATTACTATGGAACCCACTTGGACACTGAACTGTCATGTGCTACATCTGTGCAGGGGTTCTAGGTTATCTCCATGCCTGGTACTTGGTTGGAGTATGAGTCTCTGGGAAGCAACTGGGGTTTACAAATAGCACAATGACTTTAAATCCTCAGCAGGATTAGTTAATGTGCCAATTTACTTTAAAAATCAACTTTGAGTAACTTTAATAGCACATTCATTAACTTAGTTATAAATTGCCATAGGTGTTACATGAGAGTAAAAGAAGGATTTGCATATCCTTCATATTTAAGAATCACAAAGTGCAAGGCCATTATGAAGGTTGTGAAATATTTATCTGCATAGGTAAAGGAAATACATCTATTTTTCTATGTTGTATAAGTCTAATGTATAGAGACTGTCTTAGCCTGGCCTTCTGTTGCTGTGATAGAAAAACCATGAACAAAAGCATCTTGAGGAGGAGAAAGAGTATTTCATCTTATAGCTTACAGTTTGTCATCAAAGAAAATTAAGACAGAAACTCAAGGCAGGAACTTGGAAGCAGAAACTGATATAGAGGCTATAGAGGAGGCTGTTTACGCCTTGTTCTCTATGGCTTGCTCAGCCTGCTTTTGCCCAGGAATAGCATCACCCACAATGAACTGCCCCCACCCACCCCAACACATCAATCACCAATCAAGAAAATGCAACACAGGGTTGGCTACAGGACAGTCTGGTAAGGGCCTTTTATCAATGAAGATTCCCTTTTTCCAAATGAATCTTGCTTGTGTCAAGTTGACATAAAACTAGCCAGTACAGAGATGTTCCAAATTGTTTTTCTTAGAAATCACACTGTGACATCTTAATGAGTTTCAGTACTCAAATCAAACCAAGGGGACTCTTCTCCTGAAAACATTTCAGAACAGAGAAAGGCTCTGAGGCCACAGAGATAGCATATCACTTACAACCTTGAGCTGGGTTAGACAGAGCAGGAGATCCATGTAATTGAATGTAATGTAAGGGTCACAGAAGCTAAAAGTGACTGGTGTCACAAGACAGATTAAAGACAAGTTAAATTTTCACAGTTTTGTCATTTCTTTCTTCATGCCTTTTTTCCTTCCTTCCTTCCTTCTTTCCTTTATTCACTTTACATCCTGATGGAAGCCCCTCCTTCCTCTCTTTCCAGACCTACCCTCCTTTCTTTCTCCTCTCCCCCCTACTCCTCAGAGAAGGGGAGCCCCCCACTCATTGCACCCTAGCACATAAAGTCACACCAGTACTGAGTGATTTTTTTTTTTAACCTGTGGCCTGGTGAGGCAGACTTGCCAGGGGGAAATGATCAAAACACAGGCAACAGAGTCCATGTCAGAGACAGCCCCAATTCCCCTTTCTAGGAATCCACATGAAGACTAAGTTGCCCATTGGCTACATCTGGGTAGGGGGCCCAGGTCCAGTCCATGTGTGATCATTGGTTGTCGCTTCAGTCTCCGTAGCCCCGCCCCCCCGCCCGTCCTCTCTGGGCCCTGCTTAGTTGTCTGTGCTGGTCTTCCTGTGGAGCTCCTGTTCCTTCCCTTCTGTCCTTCTCCCCGACTCTTCCAAAAGTCTCTCCACACTCTACCCAATATTTGGCTGTGAGTCTCAGCATCTTCGTGATTTTCAAAAATTAAAAATCATTAACTCCAAAGTCATATTTTTCAGATGTTAAGTGAGAGAGAATTATTTTTTTAGCACAATGTTTACCAGGAGGGAACCACAGAGAAAGTTTAGCAGTTAAAGAAAGTTCTTGCTGTGCAATCATGAAGACCTGAGTTGAGATCTGCAGCCATCATGTAAAATTGCTGGGCATGGCAGTACACCTGTAATGTTAGTGAAGCGTTGGTGGAGAAAGGGTGAATCAAAGGGGCTCAGGTCAACCATCATAGTGAAGTCAATCAGTTCCAGGCTCACTAAGAGATCCTGTGTGAGAAAATAATGGAGAGAATGATAGAGGAAGACATTCATTATAATACCTGGCCTTCATATGCACAGGTATAACACACACCTGCATGGATATCACATACATGACATATATCTATGTATACACATATGTGCACATATATCAATATCTATCTCTCTCTATATATAATATCTATATCTATTGATAGATGATAGAAAGATAGATAGATAGATAGACAGACAGATAGAGGATAAATATTTATATTTACCAGGAAATGTATGCTTAACATACATGAGCATTTTATAAATATTAACATAGATCTTAATTTACACCAGCATTTGATAAACATTAATGAATGAAATAAAAGGAATAAAAAGGAATGGGGGGGCGGGTACGCAGCCAGCAGGGCCCTGTAATAGATAGGGGATGAGGGAAGCAGGGAGAACCTGGTAGCCAGCATCCACTTTGATATGTTCAATAAGCACCTCAGCCATTTGTCCCAGTTTGAAACCTAACAAGTACCATGATGTTCTCAGGAGGAAGTTATGCTCCATTTCATGTTTACATAATCACGGTGAAGAAATTTTGATGAACTAGCTGAAATAAACTCATGGGTATGATCAGAGGAGGCAGCATAACAGGAATCAAGAAGCCTTGCTGTAAAATCACTTGCTATAGAGAAAGTGAGAATTTAGAGCTTTCGCATATTCGGAAGACTTCACTAATCTGGAAACTGATTTACTGTATAGCAGCTGTTCCCAGCTCATTACCGAGTCTCTCCAGACTTTAAAGCCAGTTGGACTGAAATCGAGAGACTACCTTCTGTGACTCAAAGCATCATTTATCATCGCCTTATTTCAAATACAAACAAAGTTCAGTTATTCTATCTTTTTCTAATTAGATGCTCTTTTAGTGACTAAAAAGTAACCCTTGCAAATTGAGAGACATAGAAAAGGGAAAGGAAAGGAAAAGAATGTGCAGGCCCCCTTCTCAGTGTGCTGCCTCGCTTCCATTTCAGGAGCAATAAGAGCAGCCAATAAACGTCCAAAACCCTCAAAACTGTGAGACAAAATAAATGTTCTTGTTAAAAAAGAAATCATTATGTTATGTGTTGTGAAAACCATAGAACGCTTTCTGACACTTACGTTTTACACTCATTTTATCTTAACATTTTAGTGCATTTAATTTTAAATAAATCAATGTGCAAGCAATCCTAATGAAATACAAATGTACAAATGTTAAAGGAGCATCTAATTTAACATAAATCAACAATTTCATCACAAATGGTAGGAGGAAAAAAAAACTAAATAATTTTATAACATTTTACAGAAACTCCAAGGCAAAGCTTGAGAGGAAATCATATTACTGCATAATCATATTACTCTGGTTAGTGAACTCGGGTTTTGCAGTGATGTGTGCTATACATTTAAAGTGGTATTGTGTGTATTCTGTGACTGAGAAAAGAAGCAAATACATTACAGCTAATTAGATCAGATACTCTTGTTGGAGAAAAGAATTACAGATAAGGAAAGGCAAGAGGCAAGAATGTTTCATGATTTTAAAAAAGAGCAAGATAGGTTAAAAGAAAATGTTTAGCACTGGATAAAGACTCTAATTATCCACAACAGTGATTATGCTCCATAATAAAAGAAAGAAATACCTTCAAGTATACAACAAGGACATTTGCTCAACCATATTCTTAGCAGCTTTATTTGAAGTAGCCAGAATCTGGAAACAACCCAGATGTCCCTCGATGGAGGAATGGATAAAGAAATTGTGGTACATTTACACAATGGAATACTACTCAGCAATTGAAAACAAGGAAATTATGGAATTTGCAGGTAAATGGTGGGAACTAGAAAAGATCATCCTGAGAGAGGTATCCCAGAAGCAGAAAGACACACATCATATATACTTGCTTATAAGTGTATATTAGACATATAATATAGGATAAACATACTAAAATCTGTACACCTAAAGAAGCTACTAAGCAAGAAGGAGGACCCCGGGTAAGATGATCAATCATCACTCAGAAAAGCAAACAGGATGAAAATCGGAAGAGGGAGAAAACAAGGAACAGGACAGGAGCCTACCACAGAAGGCCTCTGAAAGACCCTTCCCAGCAGTGTATCAAAGCAGATACACTGAGGCTCATAACCAAATTTGGGGCAGAGTACACAGGGAATCTTATGAAAGAAGGGGGAGATAGAAAGACCTGGAGGGGACAGGAGCTCCACAAGAAGAGCAACAGAATCAAAAAATCTGGGCCCAGGGATCTTTCCTGAGACTGATACTCCAACTGAGGAACGTGCATGGAGATGACCTAGAACCCCTGCACAGATGTAGCCCATGGCCGTTCAGTGTCCAAGTGGGTACTCTAGTAATGGGAACAGGAACTGTCTCCGACATGAACTCAACGGCTGCTCTTTGATCACCTCCCCCAGACAGGGGAACAGCCTTGCCAGGCCACAGAGGAAGACAATGCAGCAGACAATGTAAATAAAAAAAAAAAAAAAGAAAGAAATATGGGCATAGAAGAAGAAATGTCTTTTCACAGAGAAAAAAATAAAGTGAATGGTCACTCAAGCCAGCCATAAGAGCAGATCCAGAATAACCTTCTGTCAGCTCACAAAGGTTGCTCCTCCAGGACGTTTCCCACTAATGCTACCCAGGTCTCTTGAGGTATTGAGTAAAGTGGCCTGACGCTGCTGGGTAACTGTCAATAAATGTTCTACACTGAAAGAAAAGGAAAAGAGAGAGAGAGAGAGAGAGAGAGAGAAGAAACAGCTTTATGGTTAGTTCTTCCCACATTGACCCATAGATACAATCAAGCCTTATCAAAATCCTGGTGGGATTCCTGTCAGATGGATCTTGTGCTTCTGAAATGTAAGTGGGATGGTGAATGCAGGAAATACAGCAGACCTGGAGAAGATGTAGGCACATTTGCTGTGTTAGAAGCCACAGTTCACCTGTAATGAAACTGTGTGCAATGCCTGCCTGCTGTTGACCACTTTATTGTGATATGTTTTATAATAAAAATGGTATATAAGAATGAAATTTTTAAATATTTTTTTCTTCTTAACTTTCTAAGTCAAATTTCATTCATGAATCTTAAATCTGAGAATACACCTTGCTCTAAGCTGCGTATGCTCAGGTAGTTTGGTTAAATACTTCTTGACAAGACTGAAGTTAGTTGAGAAATCTGACACATACTGACATTCATGTCCAGAAATCAAATATGAAAACAAATAGGTCCTTCATTAAAATATCGTTTTATGTGACTAGTTGAGCCTGGCCCTACAATTCAATTATATTTTTCATAAAATTCTCTCTACAAATTCTAAAATTCTCTCTACAAATTCTACAGAGATAGAAAATACTTCTACTTTGGGCTGAACTACAGAGTTCTTAAGTAATATTGGGAGGGAAACAATCCAGTAAAATAGTTTGTGTAGAATTTTAAACTTAAAAAGAGATATGTTCCTCAAAAGGGTAGATATTTGCAATAGATCTAACCTGTAAGCCTCCTTTCTGCAGTCTAGCCTTCATGAACCTGAAAACGCTATGCAACCTGCCAAGGGAGGGAAGCTGTTAACCAGTCCTACCCAGGCGCAACACCTATGAATCATGACAATGACAAGCAAGGAGGGATAACCACAAAGGTACAATAAATGTCCCTCTCTGACTTAAGCCCAATGCAAGAGGAGGGAGATCATGACTGAAAACTGAGTCAGCTTCTTGGGCTAGTGAGTCAGTAGAAAAAAATATAAATTCTACTGCTACCATTATGTATGGCCAGAAAAAAAATCCTTACTGTATTCTAAATCTTATCCTCATGGCTACAGAGAAGTGTAGCTATCATCCCTCATCAAAGAAGTCTCTCTTTATAGAAAATAAAAATCATAATGGTAAAGCAAAACTAAGCACAATTCAGAGATCACTGGAATATGGGGATCTCAGCCACACAGACACATCACATCTACATCACATTCCTGTATCTCTGGCTTAGGGCCCATCAAAGAAGAGGGATCCAAATGTTTGTAAGAACCAGAACACCATGAAGCTTGCTATGAACAGTCTGTCTTAGAAATGGTTGCACAGACAAGACCAGGAAAATGGTAATATCAATGGGCATATTAACATGGAATGGGACATTTTTGTGTGGTTCCACCCACAGACAAAGAACTAATGACTGCTCTGAGAAGAATTAGCTTCTTCTAGGAAGAAGTCCCCTTATTGGATGTCCAATGAAGAGTATTAAGCTCTGAAACCATCTACATACAAACAATAAAAACACATTCAGCAGGTTCTTGTTATATAATTGTGCTTGTGAACATACATAGGAAAGGAGACTATTAGGTAGGAGAGGAGTTTAAGGAAGGTTATCTGAGAATGGCTGTAAGGAGAAAATAATGTGATTATTTCAATTAAAAACATATTTAAACAGAAATTCCTGGAGCTAGGCATGATGGTATGTGCCTTTAATTCCAGCACTTGAGAGGCACAGGCATCTTTGTAATTTCAAGGGCTACTTGGTTTATGTAGTGAGTATCTAGCCAGCCAAAATTACATGGGGATATCCTGTCTCAATAGATAGATAGATAGATAGATAGATAGATAGATAGATAGATAGATAGATAGATA